>NC_090905.1:1304185-1344523 GCF_040956055.1 Brachionichthys hirsutus
GACGGTAGCAACGAGAACTTATCTCCGACTCGCCTGACGTTTACATGGAAGCCGGCCTGAGTCTGTACCTTGGAGAGGTTCAGGAGGATCTGGATGGAGGACGTGATGATGTCCATGCAGGGGACGCTCCGGTTGCAGCAGCGGATGAGTCTGAAGAGGACGTCGGTGGCGCCGCTCCCCCCCAGCCGCTCGCAGCACTCTGGAGACAGCCTGGTGGCGGTGTCTGCGCAAGCACACATTCACACGCGTGAGTTTTCTAAAATCCAGAAGTTTCACTGTGATATAATAAATGACCAAAAGTTAAAAGAGGCAGAGTTGTGCAGCTTAGGGGTTAGTTATGCTGTTAAAACTTGGGCAGAAGATCAGGAACAATCCCCAACGCTTAAATGGGAAAGACAGGTGAAGGTAAAAACTGTTCTGATGGCTTCTACGGTCTCACCGAGGTTCTTCAGGGCGCCAAGGATGTGGGAGAAGTGTTTGTATCGGAGGAGGTACTCCAGGCCGGAGGCGGTTTTGTTGCACAGTTTGTCCTCCTCTTGGACGACGGCGGAGACTTTCCGCAGGCGACGCCTCAGCGTCACCGCTTTGGGATTGTCATGCAGTCGGCGGGAGCGGTGTCCTCTCCACAGAGCCTGGATGGAGGACAACGGGGGGAGACGGACGCAAAGACATTCGCATGAGTTGCCGTTCCTCACGTCGGCGAAACGGTCGTGGCGTGCTCACAGCGCCGACTAGAGGATGAGAAGGTAATCGATGCCTCGCACGCCATCCGAAGCACGCTTCCTTTGCTCGGAGAACTCCGACACGCTACTGAACCAAACCCGGCCGTCCTACCTGTGCTTTGAGAATGCCTCGTTCGACCCTCTTCTGGCGCCGGAGCAGGATGAATTTCCGGACGGCGCTCTGGATGACGGCCGCGGCCTTGTGGCGACACGCCAACCAGTGCTTGACTGCTCTCTGGGCGAGGAGCACCTTCCTCCTGTCCTCCAGATAGCGTCTCCTCTGCTGCCGCGCTCTCACCCACCGCTACGGAAAGGAAACGGGGGGGCTCTTTGATCTCCGCTGACCGAGCTCCTTTGATGAATGGCGCTCCGCTGTACCTGTACGGCGAGGACGCATCGGATCTGTCGTCTGGCCGACTCCAAGGCCCAGTGAGCTCTCAGAGCTCTTTGGATCTTTATGGCGCAGACGTGGTGGAAAGCCGCCGATGCGAAACGGAGCCTCCGCTCTGCCTGCGCTGCCTCCCGTACCTGAAACGCAAAGCGGTAGAAGCTAAACTTGTTCAGCCTTTGTGGCCTCTGAACTACAATCTCAGAGACCGTTTTGAAATCTAAACGGAGAAAGCGCCTCACCTGTCGCCTTGCGAGCCAGGCTCGGCAGCGAGTCTGAAGTGTGATCGCGGCTCCCCTCCTCCGGGCGGCGTTGCTCCTCTCCGCCCGGCGGAGCAGCGCCGCCCGGACGCACCGCTGAAGTCTCACAGCCGCCTCCCTCTTCCTTTGGAAGCTTTGCCTCTGCGCTGAGCATTTCCAGAATGACTGGATCACAGTGGCAGCTTGACTTTGACACCTGATGTCCCTCCTGACAAACCAGCCTCTGGCCGCCGCCTGCAGGACGATGGCCGACCGTCTCGTCTGCAGGAAGGTCTCCCTCGCTCGCCTCTGAAGGAGACGGGAGCGGTAGCTTCTCTGGAGGATGACGGCGGATGAACGCGTGGCTTTGAACTTCACTTCCTCTCTGTGCCTCCTGAAAGCAGACTGGATGACGGTGGCAGCTCGATTCCAGAGGACGAGCTCCGCCCTGACCCGCCGGCCTCGGTACGCCGCCTGCAGGCGAATGACGGCCCTGCGCTTTGACAGGTAGCCCAGCCGCTCTTTTCTTGCCAGGGTCGCTGCTCGGCGCCTTCGCTGACATACCAAAGCTGCAGCCCTGATGGCGAGGAACCTTTTCCTATCCTGATTGCTACGGAACGTTCTCTGGAGGAGTCCGGCGGCCCGCTGCATCGCTGCCATCTCCCTCCTGGCCCTGCGGCCGCGATGCGCTGCCTGGATGACCACGGCTGCAGATCTGATCGCCCGGTACCGCTGCCTCTCTTCATCCCGGAGCCTTTTGGCCCTGTAGCGCCCCTGAATGATGACTGCGGCACGCTTGGTGGCACGGTAAGCCTCGTGGATTCTGTGCATCCTGAACTGCGCTTGGATTGCGGCGGCGGCTCTGTGCCTCTCCTGCAGCTCTCCTCTCGCCCTGGAGCCCCGGTAGACGGCTTGCAGCTTCAGGACGGCCCGCTTCAACCTCCGGTACTCGTTTAGCTCCGCCCTACGGGCAACGTGAGCTCTGAACCGGCTTTGGATGACGACGGCTGCACTCTGGAGGAGGAGGTACTTCTTCCGACACAGAAACATTCTCACTGCAGACTGAATGAGCGTTGCTGCCCGGCGCCTCTCCCTTTGGGCCGTCCTCGCCCTCATGCCTCTGACTCCGGCTTGGACGGTGAGCGCCGCACGCCTGAGGGCGTTGTAGTCCTCCTTTGTCGCGCGCGCCAACATCGTGGCTCTGAACTTTAGCTGCAGAACGCCGGCGGCTCTCTGCAGGAGCAGGTAGCGCTTCCGGGCGGCGTGCTTCCTGAAGGCTGCCTGGATCGCCGTTGCCGCCTTGCGCTGCGTCTTCAGGGATCCCCGGGAGGCTTTGCCGCGATAAGCTGCCTGTACGGCGATGGCGGCGCGTCGCAGCCTGACGAACGCGCTCCTTTCCACGGAGGCCCTGAACGCACGCTGGATAACGACCGCGGCCCGTCTGAGCTGCGCCACCTGCCGCCTGGCGGCGTGCCCTCTGAAGGCGCTCTGGATGACGACAGCCGAGCGGCGCTGCAGCTGCAGCGTCTGAAGGCGGCGCCGCTGTGCGTGACCTCTGCACCGGGCCTGAATGAGCACGGCGCTTCTCCTGACCCGCCTGTATTCACTGAGGCGCCTCTGCATCCTGTACCAAGACTGAATGGCGACGGCGGCGGCTCGTCTCTTCGCCAGCGTCTCCTCGTACCGTTTCTTGAACGCAGCTTGGATGACTCTGGCCGCGCGGCTCTCCCTCTCCGTTTTCTGGGTTTTCCATCCTCTGTACCTTCGTTGCATTTGAACCGCTGCATTCCTCAGGGCGAGATAATGCTGCCTCTCTTCTCTCGCAGCAGCCCGTGCCCGGGCGTGTTTCTGAATGACTGTTGCCGCCCGGTAGATTCTTGTGTAGGCGGAAGCCGCCCTCCTCATTCGCCATTGTGCTTGGACGACAACGACGGAGGATTTGAGGCGTTGATAAGCCCTCCTGGCTGAGATCATCCTCCACTGAGCCTACAGGGACAAAATGAGAACCCTCAAATACAAGAAGAAAACGAGCCTGCAGGAAACCCGGTTGTATTTGAACGCTTCTCTTCCTCCTCATTTCACCGGCACTCGCCTGGATGGCGGCCGCCGCTTCGTGCTGGAGAGCCCGAAGTCGAGCTCGTCTCTCCAGCCTCAGCCGCTTCCGGGTCGCGTGGCCCCTCCAGACCGATTGGGTAATAATGGCAGCTCGATTCTCCCTCTCAGCTCGGCGCCTCCGGAGGAAAGTCCTCGCAACTAACTGGATTTTCACAGCAGCTGAATTCCGTTCCTGTGTCCAAACAAAAGAAAGGAACATTAGTCATTTAATAATGTGAATTTGTTTGAGTCAAAATGAAGCCAACCTGGTAGAGTTGTAAATCTTTCTTCAATTTGTATTTCCTCCAGGCGCCCTGAATGGCCCGAGCTGCTCTGGTTTCGTTCCGCAGGTCGAGGAGACGAGCGCACAGGAAGGACAGGTAAGACATCACAACCTGGGAACGAGGGAGGGCGTTTCAGACATCGAGGTCGTCTCATTTTGAGTGTTTTTTGTAGAGGGAAGACGAAGCGTGTCCGGTGTGGTCGCACCTTCTCATTGGGGATGGTGTTGGACATGTCAGCTGGGTTAATCATGGCTGGGACCCCCCCCAGGAAAGACACAGCAGTGTTAACCAGCCTGAAGTTGCTCCTTTCGTTCTCCAGCAGCTCCTTAAATTCCACCGACGGAGAACGCGGGCCTTAAAACAAACACAAAAGCTATTTACAGCGTCAAAGTCAAACCGCCTCTTCCCAAGTCCTGCTTAAACATGCATTTATACGATCCTTAAAATAACAGGACTATAACGGTGCTCTTTATTGAGCATGGCCTCCCGTCATGCATTCACTCTCTCACTGAAGCCGACTCGTACCATTCGTGCCGACTGGAGCGGACTCGAAGGAGCCGTCGGAGTCGCTGGCTGAGCAGCTGAGCTCCAGGCGGCCCCTCGGCGAGCACTCCACAGTTTGAGTGGTGCTGTGGCTGACGGCCCCCCCTGGCAGGAGGCTGGGGTGGTAGTGGTGGATGAGGTGGCAGAGGACGCGGCCGTCCGAGAACGCCACGGTGAAGTTCTCCGCCTGAAAGAAGCCAGTCGTGTTTCTCCAGAGGACGAGGAGGATATTCTGCCTGCGAGCTGAGAACAAAATGGAGACGCCCACCTTCAGATTGTAGAAGTCGCCAACGGCCCGGACCCAGTCCATCAGCAGGGCGGCCTTCACGCTGCCGTGTTCGTACGGCGTCCGGCGCTTCACGGGGCCGGCCTGCAGCCCCTGATCGGCCTTCAGCGCCGCCAGCCGCCGTTTGGTCCTCAAGGTTGTCTTCAGGAAGCCGATTTCCTCTCTCAGCTGATCCTCGTCCAGAATCACCTCCACCTTAGGAGACGTGATGAAGGCGCATCAACGATGAGATAAACATCAGAACCCTCGCCAACTACCGGCTCGACTGGTACGCACTTGGAACGCAAAGATGATTTTCCACAAGAGGCTCAGCGTTTTCTCTCTGTGTCCATCCACGACGTCTCTGGAATCGATGGCGGCGCCTGAAACCGGAATAAATGCCGGAAAACCTCCGAAACCATTCGGCGGGGGGGGCACTGCGACTCAGAATTACCGTGCTCGTCCTTCAGGTCGACCCCTTTGCTTTTCAGCACCTGCAGAGCGAGGTCAACGTTGTGGACCTTCTGCAGGCGGCTGATGGCGGGGAGGCGGAGCTTAGCCAACAGAGTCCAGTCCTGGACGAGGAGCTCCATCACGCGTCTGGGAACGAACGTCCAGATGGATCATGAATCACTTCATTATATCATTCACTGAAGATGGTTTGATCTATTCATTTATTAAAAATCTTTTTCTGGAAGCATAAATCACCGGCATAAAAAAGGTGTTTAAATAATGATTGTTAATTGAAGAACATCCTTCAAAGAGCATCTCAGGAAGGATTGAAGCCGCTCTGCTGCAGAGATGCTGCCGCGTCGCTCAGCCGAACCTCAGAGACGCGACTCTGCCAGCAGGGATCACGGCGTCGCATTAAAATCCAGGACGTCTCACTCACACGAGACGCACGCCGCATCTCAGATCGACTGCCAGATTCTTCACGGCGAAGTCGAACTCGTCCAGGGGCCGCTGGACGTGGGAGACGGGCAACCCGAGGTAGCCGAGGTGGCGGGAAAGTATTCCCTCTCCGCTCAGAAAGTCCCTGGAGAAGGCCAGGAGCAGGTCCTTCGTCGTCTGGGGGGGGTGAGACAACAGGAAACGTGCGTACAGTTAACGCAACGCGCTGGGATGCACGTCGGAGGCCGAGCAGGGGATCCACGAACGCTCCCGACATCCTGTCAGACTCCACCGGGTCGGCCGCCGGCACAGAAACGGTTAATATAATACGACGCATCGTGTCTGTCGCCGACCTTGAACTCCGCCTCCGGGCAGAACAAACAGGGGTTGTGCTCGATCAGCCGGGACTCTTTGGCCTTGTCCAGGAAACACACCAGCAGGAGCAGCTTCTTCAGAGTGAAGCGGGACAGCGCCTCCTCGTGGCCTGCCCGAGAAAAGGCACACGCTTGTGTTCGGCATTCCTTTTAACGGAATATCCTGGAACATCTACAGTCACCAACGTTGTGTAATTACCGTCTTTATACAGGTGTGGCACTCTGGCGTGCCTGAACTCGGCGGCGATGTCCGGGTTCCAGAGGAGCCGCTGGAGGATGAACACGGCCAGACCCAAGGCGTCGCTGTTGCTCTCCAGCGAGATCAACTCTCCGAAGACCGTCTGGGGACGAGCGTGAAGACGAGCACAGAAAGGACAATGAGGGAACCTTCGAGCTGGAGAAGCGACGCAGCAGGAAGCCCGGCTGGGTCAGAATACCTCCAGGCCGATCCGCAGCCACAGCGGGTTGTAGGACAGAAGCCAGTTCAGGACTTTTTTACGTTCACCTAAAAAACAAACAGGAAAATCCTGTTGGTTTGCAGCTGGCGCAGGGTTAGAGCGGAGCGCGCACGTCCAACGCTCACGCACCGATGTCCCGCCAAAGATGGCGGTCCTTCCGCACGAGCAGCCTCTTGGCCTCCACCTCCAGCTCCAGCCTCTGAATGGCCTTGACCATGGCCTCAGACGTGAACAGCTGGCAGGCGGCCCGACGCAGGCGGTTCAGCTTGCGCCGGGCCGTGTAGGTGCTGAAAGACATCTCCTCCTTGGTGGGGGCTTCGGGCACACTGAACTTGTTGTTGCCCATAGCGATGGAGACGGCGTTTCCTGCACGAGGAAGAAGCGGCGCGTTCAAACGAGCTCCCGCCTGGGTTAGGCTCCGCCCGCTGGCAGGCTTTTACCTTTGGCGACCTCGGTGTTGACCTTGAAGTCGTCCGGCGTGAGGACGTAGTTGATCCACCAGGTGAAACCGCGCTCCTGCTTCTCCGCCCACCTCTCGTCGTAGAACATGTTCTTGGCGGCGAACGGCATCGGGTGTCGCGGGATCGCTGAAGGAAAGGAAGGCGCGAGGTCGATGAATGGAAACCGAAACGCCTTCTCGTGCACGCCGGAAGCTTCCCTCACCTGTTTGGGCCGGTTTGAGAAAGGTCAGCCTCGACTGCGCCACGGCGGCGACCTTCACCGTCTCCGTAGAGGACGCGCCGGTCGACCTCGACGGGCGACCGCCTGAGAATCAAGAGAGGATTTACAGCGTCGTCACGTCGAGACCGGCACAAGGAGGGACGGCAACGAGCTCCTGCTGCCCAAAAAGGTTAAATACTGAGGGGACACCTCGGGAGGGGGGGTTGGAGCGCGGCTGATTGGCCCGAGCAGGAACGGCAGGCGCCGTTTTCTTCTTCAGAGAGGGCGTGGCCGTGGAGCGCAGCGATCCTTCAGAGGGAGAGAACTACGGTGAAAACAGAACCCAGACAGAGGAGAACCCAGAGGAGAACCCAGAGGAGAACCCAGACAGAGGAGAACCCAGAGGAGAACCCAGAGGAGAACCCACACGAGCCACGCCTCACCTGCTCGCCTCTGAGGTGCGCTTCTTTCCTGGACGCTTCGAGAAGCTGCCGCTCTGCTCCTTTTGACGCATTTGGGTTTCCCAGCATCCTCGGTGTTCCCATCCCGCTTCAGATACTCCTCGCTCTTCCTCTTCTTGCTGTTCGCCGCTAAGTGATCGGGAAACGAATCTTCTTGGACGTACGGGGGGGCAGACGCCGTCGGACGCAGCTCGGAAATGCTCGGGTTTGACTTTGGGGCGAGAGGGGAAGATGAGC
Source organism: Brachionichthys hirsutus (assembly GCF_040956055.1). Lineage (NCBI taxonomy): Eukaryota > Metazoa > Chordata > Actinopteri > Lophiiformes > Brachionichthyidae > Brachionichthys > Brachionichthys hirsutus. The sequence goes on from NC_090905.1 coordinate 1,311,802, forward strand.
TCTGAGGGGAGGGGGAGGGGGAAGTGAAAACCGCGGCGGCCCCGACAGCGGGAGACGGCGAGAAGAGAAAGGGAGCCATAGGGAGAGGGGGGGTGACGGGGAAGTCCGGGGTTCGATGCCTGTCGTCACACGAGGAGCCTTGGCGTTCCAGGATTCCCGCGTCTATGACGGGAAGCTGGGGAGAGTCCGGTCCGGACTCGCTCTCCAGGGTTTTATCCAGAAGCCGCCGCCTTGACTTCTTTATTTTCCTCCCGCTCAAACCGTTCGCCGCCTGCGGCGCTTCGGCCTTTGTAACTGTGGCGGAGCTAAAAGGAGCCTTTTTGACCCTTCCTGTCTCATCGGCGCCGGAAGCAGCGACACGCCTGCTGACGAAGAACGTCAGTCTCGCCTCGCCGGGCTCGGACCCCTGCGGGCTCCCGGGTAGCGCCCGGGCATCGTTCCCACTCTTGGATTCCAGGGAATCGGAGAAGCCGCAGCTCGAGCCGGAGTCTCGAGGACTTCCCTGAAGGTCGGAGTCGATTAGCGCCAGCGCGCCTTCCAAAGACGGAACCGGGATCCCACGCGAGACGCGACCCGCAGGAACAGGAAGTGGGCCCTCTGAGTAAACGCGAGGCGGTGTGCCGATGGGCGACAGCGTCGTGTTGGCAACCTTTCTAGGTTTGCTCATCAACCTGTCGGACACGCCGCCGCCGTCCATCAGCTTTCCAGATTGGATCGGCAGGAGTTTCTCCGTGTGAGGAAGATTCCCCCGGTCAGCTGAGGTCAGAGGTCGCTGGCTCTGGGCGGGATTAAAGACGTTCCTCTCGTTGACGGAGGAAAGCGGGTTGCCAGGTTTCTCACGTCTGTCCTGCGACTTTCGTCCCACTTGGAATGTCTTATTGCTCGCCGTCTTCAGCGGCCGATCCGTTTTCGTCCTCCTCTTCCCGGCCTCCCTTTTGTTTTTGATTTTGTCCCATAAGATTTTCTGAAAGACAAGAAAGACATTTACCAAGTATAACTCAGCGCTCCATCGGGGAACAGACTTTAGAGCTACAGACGTGCAACAGAAGTTAAAAACATCCGTCACGTTTGTATAGTAGCCAAGTGACGTTCAATGGAGGACATTCACCTTCTTCTTCTTCGTTGGTGCTTCTGCCCTCCCAAGCAGAACAGCCTGATGCTTAACGGCCCCCCCATTGGCGTTGAAGATGATGAGCTCTCTGACTCCACCTTCCTCGGCCGGGCTCCAGGTTACCGTCAGGCTGAAGGAGCCGTCGGGCTGCCGGCACAAAGCAACAAACCAATGAGACAAGGAGCAAACGGAATCGGGATCCAGCATTCCTATGAGGGATCGATTGAGTTAGCTAGCATGGTAGCTAATGGTCGAGTCTCCCTCATGCAGAGAGGAGGTTGTGGGCTAACTGCTAGCATCAGCTCGCATCGTACCTGAATCGTAAACGCCTTGTGGTCCACAGAGAAGCCTTTACTCGACGGGATCTTCTCCACTGTGACCTCCACCTCCGCGTCCTCCGTGGGGTTCTCGATGCGTAAAACTCTCGACTTGGATGTTCCCAGTTTCGCTGTTCCAAACGTCACGAACGGAGCCCTTGAAAACTGGATCAAACTTAAAATCGGCAGATTATTCTCCTTGTTGCCGTCGTCTTTCCGTACCGGACTAAAGTCCAGGAATCCTCTCTGGGTCGACGTTAACGGTTCCGACATGTTTTAATACAAATAAAAAATAGCCTTAAGCTAAAAATACATGTTTTCGCAGTGTGCGAGCGACGCTGAACTAGTCGTCCTATTAGCAAACGTTAGCCTCGATTCGCTCGTCAATACCGGAACACATTCTGGTTTGAAATTCGTCCGTGATGTTTAGTCAGCCAATCATAAGCGAGGAGTGGCTATCAGTTGTCCAATGGGTAACTCACAGCACAGCAGCCAACCAATCACTTCTCGGCTTAGTTTTTTAAAACCGCGTGAGCCACGCCTATAACCAGAGACAATAACGCGCAGGGATTTCACTCTGTTATTGTTCTACAACGCGACAGGAAAATAATTAAATCACGAGAATAGCTCGCCGTGATCGTATAGTGGTTAGTACTCTGCGTTGTGGCCGCAGCAACCCCGGTTCGAATCCGGGTCACGGCAGTTTTTACTCGAGTCACTTGTTTTAGAAGTTAAATTAATGGTATTTTCCGATTAATGAATTGATAATTAACATACCGTACTGTCCAATCATCCGAAACGATGATGTTGAAAGTGTAAATCAAGGAAGATATCTTCCTAATCCGTATTTAACTGCCCTGGCTGTGCATTTAGGGAAAATGGAAAACGACAAACGGTGTTAAACATTTATTTATATGTGAGAACAGAACGATGATCTCATCAGGACAACATGGGAAGAGTTTGTGAAGCATGTGAAGTATGAGTGTGCGAATGTGAAGCAGGTATGGGAGCAACCACTGTTCTTTAACCCACAAATAACACACGAGGGGAACACAATGTGCAACAGGGTCATGTGGAAGGCGGGGTTTAGGAAGATCAGGGATATAGTCTACGAATATGTACCGGGGTTCATGAGGGCACAGGTGATAGTGGATGAGGTGAGGGAAAGGGAGGAAGAGATTTGGCGGGGCACGGCGGAAGGAGTGATGGAGAGAATGAAGAGTGGAATGCCGTGCGAATGGGTGAGAATGATTGAGGAGGAGGAGAGCGTGTGAAGAAGGAGAGATCGAGATGTATGTGGGTGAGGGTGAACGGAGGGTGAGGCTGGAGAATGTCAAGAAGAGAATGGTGTATAAATGCTTGAGGGCGAATGAGGTGAGGAGACCGGCTGCGGAGAGAGTGTGGGTGAGAGTAGTGAACGAAGTGAGAGTGGAAACAATATGGAAGAACCTGAGGGTGAAATGGAACAGCCATGAATGTGAGGATTTTGATTTTCTTTTACGTCACAATAGGGTGTTCAATAATTTAATAATTAGTAGCTTTGATGCGAATGTGAAGAAAGAATGTGATGTGTGTAGCGTGAGGGTAGAAACGTGTATGCATGAGTTTGTTGAATGTAGAGAGCTTCAGGGGTATTTTGAGAGGATGAGGGAGATGATTGACAGATGCTGGAGAGGACGGTTTGTGGTGGAGATGGAGTGGAAGGCGTTGTGGCTGTTCGGAGTGACTGGGAAGAAGAAGGGGGAGAACATCAATCTGTTAAACCTGGTCTTGAGCCATGCAAGGTACGCGGTAAAATTCAGGAGGAATCTGGCCCACTATGACAGTAATGTAACGGACGTCTGGAGGTTATTTAGGAACACGGTGAGGAGGACAATAACGACACTACATAAAAACATTGATCACGAAGACTTTCTGCAGGGGTTTATTGAGGGGAGCACTTTGGTTCAAATGCACGGTGATGCACTGAAATTTAATTTTGACTGAGTTACTGATGTTCGGTTTTATTTATTTGTTTTGATTTGGTGGGAGGCCGAGTGTCTGTCCACCATTATGTTTCCTGAGTTCATGTGTTTATGATTTGGTGAGAGGCCTCGTGCCTACTCACCCTTATGTTTTGCTGTGTTTATGGTTTTATGATTTCGGTGCCGGTTTGGAGTACGTATGACTATGCATGTATGGACTGCTGCCACCCGTTTTATCAATGTATATATTGTAAATTTGTAAATAATATGACATTTTTGATAATAAAAGATTTAAAAAAAAAAAAAAAAAATCGTATAGTGTTTAGTACTCTGCGTTGTGGCCGCAGCAACCCCGGTTCGAATCCGGGTCACGGCAGCTTTTACTCGAGTCACTTGTTTTAGAAGTTAAATTAATGGTATTTTCCGATTAATGAATTGATAATTAACATACCGTACTGTCCAATCATCCGAAACGATGATGTTGAAAGTGTAAATCAAGGAAGATATCTTCCTAATCCGTATTTAACTGCCCTGGCTGTGCATTTAGGGAAAATGGAAAACGACAAACGGTGTTAAACATTTATTTATATGTGAGAACAGAACGATGATCTCATCAGGACAACATGGGAAGAGTTTGTGAAGCATGTGAAGTATGAGTGTGCGAATGTGAAGCAGGTATGGGAGCAACCACTGTTCTTTAACCCACAAATAACACACGAGGGGAACACAATGTGCAACAGGGTCATGTGGAAGGCGGGGTTTAGGAAGATCAGGGATATAGTCTACGAATATGTACCGGGGTTCATGAGGGCACAGGTGATAGTGGATGAGGTGAGGGAAAGGGAGGAAGAGATTTGGCGGGGCACGGCGGAAGGAGTGATGGAGAGAATGAAGAGTGGAATGCCGTGCGAATGGGTGAGAATGATTGAGGAGGAGGAGAGCGTGTGAAGAAGGAGAGATCGAGATGTATGTGGGTGAGGGTGAACGGAGGGTGAGGCTGGAGAATGTCAAGAAGAGAATGGTGTATAAATGCTTGAGGGCGAATGAGGTGAGGAGACCGGCTGCGGAGAGAGTGTGGGTGAGAGTAGTGAACGAAGTGAGAGTGGAAACAATATGGAAGAACCTGAGGGTGAAATGGAACAGCCATGAATGTGAGGATTTTGATTTTCTTTTACGTCACAATAGGGTGTTCAATAATTTAATAATTAGTAGCTTTGATGCGAATGTGAAGAAAGAATGTGATGTGTGTAGCGTGAGGGTAGAAACGTGTATGCATGAGTTTGTTGAATGCAGAGAGCTTCAGGGGTATTTTGAGAGGATGAGGGAGATGATTGACAGATGCTGGAGAGGACGCTATGTGGTGGAGATGGAGTGGAAGGCGTTGTGGCTGTTCGGAGTGACTGGGAAGAAGAAGGGGGAGAACATCAATCTGTTAAACCTGGTCTTGAGCCATGCGAGGTATGCGGTAAAATTCAGGAGGAATCTGGCCCACTATGACAATAATGTAACGGACGTCTGGAGGTTATTTAGGAACATGGTGAGGAGGACAATAACGACACTACATAAAAACATTGATCACGAAGACTTTCTGCAGGGGTTTATTGAGGGGAGCACTTTGGTTCAAATGCACGGTTATGCACTGAAATTTAATTTTGACTGAGTTATTGATGTTCGGTTTTATTTATTTGTTTTGATTTGGTGGGAGGCCAAGTGTCTGTCCACCATTATGTTTCCTGAGTTTATGTGTTTATGATTTGGTGAGAGGCCTCGTGCCTACTCACCCTTATGTTTTGCTGTGTTTATGGTTTTATGATTTCGGTGCCGGTTTGGAGTACGTATGACTATGCATGTATGGACTGCTGCCACCCGTTTTTATCACTGTATATATTGTAAATTTGTAAATAATATGACATTTTTGATAATAAAAGATAAAAAAAAAAAAAATCGTATAGTGGTTAGTGCTCTGCGTTGTGGCCGCAGCAACCCCGGTTCGAATCCGGGTCGCGGCAGTTTTTACTCGAGTCACTTGTTTTAGAAGTTAAATTAATGGTATTTTCCGATTAATGAATTGATAATTAACATACCGTACTGTCCAGTCATCCGAAACGATGATGTTGAAAGTGTAAATCAAGGAAGGTATCTTCCTAATCCGTATTTAACTGCCCTGGCTGTGCATTTAGGGAAAATGGAAAACGACAAATGGTGTTAAACATTTATTTATATGTGAGAACAGAACGATGATCTCATCAGGACAACATCTGTCGTCTACAAAGTGACAAAAAGAAAGATACATTTGAAACACGTTTTGTTTTGATTCCTTTGCGCATGCGCGTTGAGGCTGCTCACGTGATCCGCGCGTCGTCCAATCCCGTGGCAGGCGAGCACGGCTCGTAATTTTGAACAGACGGAGGCCCGCCGGGCGGAACTCTCGGCTCTTCTCTCGTTATGGCTGTTCTATCCGCCCCGGAGGAGCTTTAGAACTTATTTGATGGTATTCGTAACTCGGACGGGTCACGCCGCAGCTATGAGCTCTCGTATTGTCACCCCTGGACCGTACCGAGCCACGAAGCTGGTGAGTTTGCGCTGATATTATGGTCCATTGCTAACTAGGGTTTACTGAAAGCTAGTTTAATGATCTGGTTAAAGTATCCTCAGAGGCGGCGCTATGAATGTCTGACGTTTAAAAATAAGATTTATCACAGCTTTTTCAGAAATGACGGGATGTTGGAAAGTAAAATAAGTTGTTTAATTAAATTACACAAGAGTAATATTGAGCGACGACAGTTTCGGTGTAACACCTAGCTAGCATTAGCATTAGCATTCATCCGGTAGTGCTCTTGTTTCCTTTCTTCAATACTTGTAATGTTTTATCAACTCCGGCTGCAATTGCGTATTCAGACAGTTTGTTAGATTGTAATTTAATTAATAACGTTAAAATATCTTCTCCAGCGGCTAGCTAGCACAGCTACGAGTTGTTTCATCTGGAGGTAAAGCTTTTATTGTATTTACTGAGCCCCACAGCATGAGGAGAGGGCATGGGGTGAAGACGCACCTGGAGCACTCGTGCGTGGGGGGTGCCTTGCTTAAGGGCACCTCGGCAGTCCTCTAGAGCCAAACCACTGAGCCATAGAGGCCCTTGGGTCGATGCAGTAAAATGGAAGCGTACTGAGCCTTTTGTCTTCCTGCAGTGGAATGAGGTCACGCGTCTGTTTCGGGCCGGCATGCCCGTCCGGAAACACCGGCAGAACTTTCGCCACCATTCCTCCTGCTTCAGCGCTTCTGCCGCCGTGGACTGGCTTCACCAGCTGCTCTGCAGCAACAGCAACTTCGGCCCCGACGTCACCAGGCAGCAGACGGTGCAGCTCCTCCAGAAGTTCCTGAAGAACCGCGTGATTGAGGATGTGAAGGGTCGATGGGGCACCGAAGACTTTGAGGACAATAACGTGTTGTACCGGTAGGCGGCGTTTTGGAGAATCCTCATGAAGGCACCCCGGCGTTAATGTTGACTTTCCGTGTCCCCTCTTCTTCTTCAGCTTTCCATCCGCCTCTCCTCTGAAGCCCATTCCCTGTGCGGCTCCCGCCTCGGCTCACAGCTCCGTGAAGAAACGGCCTTCCTTCAGGGACAAGGAGAGTTTCTTCCGGTTTAAGACGATGAAGAAGCATAACAGGGAGACGCAGGTGAATTAGAATGAATGTGAAAATCCTGCATGGAGGAAAGAAGAACCCGTTCGTAATGGATCACGCTTTATTTGCTGCTTTCAGGAAAATGTAGCTCCAGTTCTTGAATCGGGGGGAGACGATCAGCCAATCGGAGAGCAGTTTGAGCGACAGGATCTGACTGTGGAGGATGAACGGGAGCTCTGGAGAGGCGTCACCCTGACCCAGTATTCACATCCACATCTCCCTCTTCTGCCCAGCATGGCTTATCTTACTAGACTGGAATTAATTTGGATCCGATTGTGTTTCAGCCTGCAGAAGATTCTGCACGTAGCTTCTCTTGACGAGGTTCTGGACCAACGTTGTGTGAACCCCCAGAACATCATCCACAACATGACAAAGGTCAACAAGCACGGCGTGGTCACCCTGGAGGACCAGACCGGTAGGCTTATTTCTGAACTAAATGGAGCGCTTCTGCCAGGACTAACCGGTCTAACCTGTCCATCCTGTCCATCGTCTTCCTAGATGACCTTCCGTTCTGGGTTCTGTCTGCTATGAAGAGCCTGGCTAGCTGTGAGTAGCGAGGCCGGAGCCCGCTAGCATCTAAACTATTTGAATATATCAAATACCTTTGTATCATTGTGCCACGTTAAAATACGCTTCCCCCTCCCGCTGGCGGGACTCGCACGCCGTTTTATTTCTAGGGCCCAAGTACGACACGGCACAGCCGTCCTATCCCGGCTTTGAGAGGGACGTCTTCAAAACGGTGTCTGACTACTTCTACGGCCTTCCACAGCCGTTGCTCACGTACGACCTGTACGAGCTCTTCATCAACGTCCTGGGTAGGTGTTCTTTTTTTACTTCCTGTGTTCCAGGGAACCTGTTGGAGCCGTTTTTACCTCCTAACCGCGCCGCGCCGCGACCTTTGACCGCTAACGGAGGGTGTCGTCGTCGTCTTTTGTGTTTGTGGAGTCCTGACGGCGACACAAGCCGCTGTTCTCTCCGCGTTTGCCTGTTTTGTGTTGCCTCTGACCAGTTTAAACTAACCCCCCCCCCCCCCCCCCCCCCCGTCCCCGTCTGCCTGCACTGACACTCTGCCTGCACCACCTGTCTCTGTCTTTGCTCCCGCTCCCAGTCTTTAGTGGGTATGTTGCAGAGCCCACGGCACACCAGCATGGCAAACGCAAGAAGGCCGACCCCCCCTCAGCGCCCCCCCCAACCAAGGCATTTTTCCGCTCCACCGAGTGTCTCCTCCTGTCGCTGCTCAGACAGGGGGCGTGCGATGAGACGGAGTCCCCGATGAGGGAGGTGCTTGTTGGGACGCTTCAGTCGCGGCTTGGGGGCCTTGCCGGCGTTCAGTCGGGGGGCGGCCGCTCCGGCTCGGGCGCCGTTGGTCCTCTGAAGCGTCCGACCAGGAGCTGCTCCCTGGAAACCGTCCTGGATGACTCGGCTCGTCTCACCCGACAGAAGCTGTTCCTGTCCAATGAAAGCCTGGCAACCGGTGCCCATAGCAACAGGATCCAGACCGACATCCCAGCAGACTCCGCATCTGGCTCCGAACTGCTCCCCGTTGCTCCTGAAAAGCCTCCGGGATGTAAAACCTGGAGCAGATTGACTGGAGATTCTGGAACGGGACCGTCGCTTAGACAGAGGCCACGTCACCTGCGGCCGCGCAGCGTCGGAAGCTGTCTGGACATCGTCGTAGCAACCAAGGAGGAAGATGCCGCGGGGTCAAAGTGGCGTGGTCGAGCAACCAGCTGCTTGAACGTGAACAGCTCAGCTTCTCATCCGCCGTCGCTGACCCAAGCTCAGGGGTCTCACGCTACCACGGGACCCAGACCCGCCCCCAGACCCGCCTCCAGACCCGCCCCCAGCGCCTCTCGTCTTTGGACCCGCTCTGCACCCTCTGTCGTCCGGCGCTGCCTCACCTCTCTGGACGCGTCAAAGCTCCGTCGACCCGCTTCATTGGTCAGAGCGCCTGTCTGCACGCCTCCGGGCGGCTCTGAGCACAGTAAGAGCCGCTTCCTGTCTGCGTGGCGTTCCCGTCAGACTAACGCCTCCTAACTTCTAACACTTTGTCCCGGCCTGTTTAACGTTTCCTAAAGTTCCGAGTCAATTATTGATAGTTCTGGTTCTTAGCATGTAGCGCGTTATAAGTCGCTTGATCCTTCAGTGATCGATCGTCAGATCAATTATAAAGAACCGAGTTCAATGTGACGGGATGTGATTGTTCAGCAAACGTACGATCTGGAATGTGATTCAGAAATCTGAACCAGCTCACATTACGTTGTGGTTGATTCATCTGTTCATCCATTCATCCATTCATCGATCCGTCCCTTTGAATGTAGTGAACGGGTGACGCTAACGCTTTTGGTTTCCGTGCTGCTATGTGTGTGCGTGTGCGTGTGTGCGTGCGTGTGTGTGTGCGTGTGTGCGTGTGTGTGTGCGTGTGTGTGTGCGTGCGTGCGTGTGTGCGTGTGTGTGTGTGCGTGTGTGTGCGTGTGTGTGTGGTGTGCGTGCGTGTGTGTGTGTGTTGTGTGTGGTGTGTGTGTGTGTGTGCGTGTGCGTGTGTGTGTGCGTGTGTGTGTGCGTGTGTGTGTGCGTGTGTGTGTGTGCGTGTGTGAGTGGTGTGTGTGTGCGTGTGCGTGTGTGTGTGCGTAGGCCTTCTCCAGTCTCAGTCTGAGGTCGTGGCCATTGAAGCCCTGCAGCTTTGCACCCTCCTCCTCCCCCCGGCGTCCCGCAGGAAGCTGCAGCTCCTCATGAGGATGATGTCGCGCATCAGTCAGAACGTGGACATGCCTCGCCTCCATCCCGCCATCGGGACTCGAACGCTGGTGAGGGGGGGGGGGGGGGCGGTCCTTGTCTTTCTCTCTCTGCGTGTTGTGTTTTCCCTTCGGGTCTTCACGCATCCGTCCCTCTCCAGATGATTCACTCGTTCTCCGGCTGCGTCCTGGGCAGCGCCGTGGAGTGTGACCTGGACGAGCTGTTAGCCACCAGGCTGGTGTCTTTTCTGATGGACCATCAGCAGCGCATCCTCTCAGTCCCAGAGTACCTGTTGAGTGCTATCAATGTTCACATACAGTACCTCCGCACGGTTCAGGTAACCCCCTACGCCCCCTACAGGCCTCTGGGCTGAACTCGGGACTCAGTCAGTCCACGCAGACATGTTGCTGTTCTCTCTCTCTCTCGCCCGACCCAGGTCCCGATTGACGGCGTTTCCAACGGCGGCGACGCAGATCCCGCTTGCGCTCCGTTGCCAATTCACACTTTCTGCCAGCAAATTAGTGGCAGCGAGTTTGAAAACCAAACGCTGGCATTCACCCAGAAGGCCATGGAGGAGCTGCTGGACGCGCTGCTGGCAAACCCAAGTATAAGTGAGAAGGACCGACGCAAGAAGCTCAAGCAGGTAAAACCGACCCCTGGTGCTCGGGTCAAGCGTTCGGACTTCATGAAGCACCATTTAGAAGGATGTGAACCGAGAGGTGGAAAGCTAATCGCTGTGGTGGCGTTTGTTTCAGTTTCAGAAGGCGTACCCAGACATCTACAGGAGCCGGTTCCCCTCCTCGGAGCAGGAAAGCAGCAAGCCGAAGATTAAACCGGCCCTCCTCAGCATCAGGAAACCCAAAGCGTTGGGCATCAGGAACTAAGCTGGGCCGTAGCGACGTCACTAAAATAGAAGTAACAGTGTGTGTGTGTGTGAAGGCGTTTGTGTGCATTTTGGGAGAATTCAAGTACACAATTCTGATATCACTGGTCGATAAGGGAGGAATCTTAATTTATACGACTTTGGGAGCAGCGGTACGTCTTTGACACGTCGTCATGAGTGTTTTTATAGTTTCTTTATTTTTTAGCTGCGTGTTTTTACATTTCCTGTGATGCTTTACAGGCTTCTTTTATTAACTTATTTGTCTAGTTTGTTCACCTCATCTTACAAAAAGCATGTTTAAGTTTTTTGGGTCAGAAAAATAAAATGCATTCCACTGGTTTATTAACATCAAAACTGAAAACAAATTCCCTGAAACTTTCACCAAACGCTTGTCACAGTTGGGGTAAATGTTTGCTCCCCCTTACGAATAAAGTCACGTTTGTTCATTCATTGGCTGCTGCTCAAGGTTGGGAGTTTTTGTCATTCATTTATTTCAGTGATGCCAAACGAGTCTTCTAAGGTCAAAAACAGAACCCAAAACTATCAAGCGTCCCAAAAGAGACATCTCTGTGTCCTGCCCTTTTTATTTAAATGAAGTATTATGTTTTCACTTCCTGTAAACTGTAAATGACTTGCAGAGACGTGAATACTGGCCGTCCTTCACACTGTACTATGCAAAGTTCTGGGTAATAAATCTATTCAGTGATTAATGTGCTGCTGATGAGTCCGTTTCTATTCATGTGTGTTCTATACATCCGTTTCTAAAAACGAAGACGAGACACAGACCTCCACAGAGGATCAACCATCCTCGACATCTCTGTCTAAAACCCGATGAAAGGTTTTAAATCATGTTTGGAGCCACACATTTTCAATAAGTATTTCAACTGTCCCGAGGTTAAGCTTGATATTTACGACCTTTTACTCATTCTAGTCTCTACAGCGTTTTGGATCGTTTGGAAATTGCAGAGGTAACATGAAAGATTATTCACTGCTTGATTCCTTCTCTTTCTCCTCAGTCCAAGCCAATTAAATCGCTTTATAGTTTTAAAAGTCTGTTGAGGCTGTCTGGAATTAATTAGGTGGGATTCTTCTCATTCGTGTGCAAACCACCATTTAAAAAAAATGAGCTTTATTAGTTTGACCGAATCATTTGGTGGGTGGGTGGACGAGTTCCCAGGTTGTCAAAGACCTTGTCCCGGGCCTGGGGAACATTCTGCATGGAGCCGAGGGCCAGACGGCTGAAAGGAGAGGAGACAAAGCTGGCTTGTTCAGACCAGAGGAGGAGGAGGGGGAGGAGGAGGCGGCAAAGGGGGAGCAAGGTATGAAAGGAAATGGGAGGAGAGAGGGATTGGGAGAAGTAAGAAAGGAGGGAAAGTGGGAGGAGAAAATGAGAGAAGGGGGGTTGGCTTCCATCCCTCACCACAGGAAGTCAGTTGAAATGAAAGTTTGTTTCTGAGTTCTAGAGTGACTGGGTCGGGTCGGCAGCATGGTCAGCCGGTGAGTTTCCTCTTCTTTTACAAGTTTCATGTCGGGTTCTTCCAGATTGAAAGTTCAAAATGGTGAGTTTTGAGGAATGAAAGAGGAGAAAGCGGTAGTTTCCCCCCGTGAGAGAAAAAGACCTGATGGTGGACTTTTGCAACCCCCTGTTTTCCAACTTTGAGATCGGTCCTGCTGCACGAGGACACCTTGAAATGTTTATGTCTCCTCTGCAGCCTCTCCGCTCCTCGGTTTGATCCTTTGAGTCAAACAGATCAGACATTGTGGAGGTAAAAAGAAGGAAAGAGCTACAAGCAGAATATTTACATTTATAAATGGCAATAAAGAAGAAAAAATAAAGCAAGATGGACAGAATGCAGAGTGAAATAGAAGTAGAGTTCGGCTTGTCATCTGATGACGCACAGAACTTTAGTTCGGCTTTCTGATTTGGCCAAGCCTTAAAGTTTGTCTCTTATTTTCCTCTCCAGCGTGGAGCATCCTGCCGGAGGCTACAGGAGGATCTTTGAGACTGTGGAGGAGCTGAATGAACCTTTATGTGCAAAGATCTACGGTATAACAGAGAGGCTTGTTCATTTTACTTTCATAACCGAACTGGAAAATCTTCCACGCACATTTAAGCCAGGAAGCAGAATGTACTTGTAGCTGGTTAGCTTAGCACAATATTCAGCCTCAGCACCTCTGAATTGTTCTTTTCTAGTTTAAACCTTTACGGAGGCGTAAACATGCATTTTTACAGGCGGCTTTGTGCCAGATGACTCTTCATTCTTAGCAGCTGGACTCTAACGGTGATGAAATATGTGCAGGTGTTATCCCATCATGGCTGGGGGGCAGTCTTCTCAGGATGGGGCCGGGTCTCTTTGAGGTCGGAGGTGAAGCTTTCAATCACCTGTTTGACGGGCAGGCCCTCATCCACAAGTTTGACCTGAAGGGCGGCCGGGTGACCTACTGCAGACGGTGAGAGTGCTTCTCGTGACCAGACAAAAGTAGACCCCCCCCCCCCCCACATGGGTGTTAAAGGTTCAGGAGTTCATCCGGATCAGCACCGGAGTTTGTGAATGCAGTTCTAGCATCAAGACGGTCATCTCTGAGCAGGTTCCTCAGGACGGATGCTTACGTTCGGGCCATGACGGAGAACAGAGTCGTCATCACCGAGTTCGGCACAGCGGCCTACCCAGATCCCTGCAAGAACATCTTCTCCAGGTCGCTGTGCCTTTCCTTCCTACGCAATGAGGCTTTCTGAACACTATGCTAATGGAGCATGACGTCGCCTGAATGCCAGCGGCTCTTGTTTCCGTGTAGGTTCTTTACTTACTTCAGAGGCATCGAGGTGACTGATAACTGCGTGGTGAACATCTATCCAATCGGCGAGGACTTCTATGCGGTCACAGAGACCAATTACATCATGAAGGTCGATCCTGATTCGCTGGAGACTTTAAAGAAGGTGATTTTAAACTTCTTCACTTCCATCTTCTTCGCCTCAGCTAGAGATTTGTGTCTTTTTGAAAGGCTTCTTGTCTCATTCCTGCATCGACGCATTCGTTTCAGGTGGACCTGTGTAAGTACCTCTCGGTGAACGGGGTGACCGCCCACCCCCACTTTGACGCAGACGGCTCGGTCTATAACATCGGTAACTGCTTTGGCAAAAACATGAGTCTGGCTTATAACATCGTCAAGATTCCACCTCGTCAGGAAGGTGGGCTGGTCCAAAGTTCCGACTGGATAATTCTTTGTCTGAATAAATGGCTACACTTTAATGTCAGCGCTGTCTCTGTGTTTCCAGACGAGTCAGATCCTCTGGAGAAATCCCAGGTTGTGGTTCAGCTGCCCAGCAGTGAGAGACTGAAACCCTCCTACATCCACAGGTGCCCGCCTCCCTTCCTCCTGGTTAACGTGTCATGTGATGAGTTCAAAGCAGGATTGTGCTTTGATAAAGAGCCATAACTTGCTGTCCTGCTTGTCGATTTCTCTGCTTGTAGCTTCGGGATGACGGACGGCTATTTTGTGTTTGTGGAGCAGCCGGTGAAGATCAACCTCCTCAGGTTCCTGTCGGCCTGGAGCGTCAGAGGAGCCACGTACATGGACTGCTTCGAGTCCAACGAGAGCATGGGGGTAGGCGAAGGCCCGGAAAGAAGGTGGGAGGGGAGTGGGAAGGGTACGAAGGGGCCAATGTCAATCAGAAAGCAAGCAAAATGACAACAAATACACACACAGCAAAAACTGAGGGACACACGAGTAGCATGAAGACACATGAAATGACCACACAAGCCGTTTCAGACCAGTGTGTCTGTGTGTGTGCTGCAGACATGGCTCCACCTGGCCACTAAAGACCCCCCCGGGTATTTGAGCAGCCACAAATTCAGAACGTCAGCGTTCAACATCTTTCACCACATCAACACCTACGAGGATCAGGGATTCATTGTCGTCGACGTCTGCGCCTGGAAAGGGTGAGCGCCCGTCCAGAGTTTCATAAATGGCGGCGCATCCTCTCCTTACAGCCCCCTCTGCCCCCCCCCCCCCCCCCCAGTCATGACTTCGTATACAAGTACCTGTACATGGCCAACCTGATGCAGGAGTGGGAGGAGGTGAAGAAACGAGCAATGAATGCTCCTCAGCCTGAGGTCAGACGTTACGTTCTGCCTCTAGACATACACAGGGTGAGTCCACACACACACACACACACACCGAGTTTTTCATGAACATATACTCATGTATGTTCTTGTGGGTGTGGTCAGGAAGAACCGGGAAAGAACCTGGTATCTCTGTCCTACACCACGGCGACTGCTGTTCTTCACAGCGATGGCACCATCTGGTTGGAACCTGAAGTCCTCTTTTCTGGACCAAGACAGGGTAAGTCAAACACACACACACACACACACACACACACACACTATATCGAGGTCTAAAGCCTACTAACCTTGAAACGGACCGCATGTACACTGAGACGTTTTAGCAGGTGTCATCTGCATATTGAGATTTCATTTGTAATATGCAAGATGAAAATGCAGTTTTTTGTTGTGAAAAGTCATCTGGTTCTCTCTCTCTCTCTCGCAGCCTTTGAGTTTCCACAGATCAACTACTCTCAGTGTCGTGGGAAGAAGTATTCCTTCGCCTACGGTTTGGGACTCAACCACTTCATTCCTGATAGGGTATGAACATTTTTCACTGTTTGTGAATGTAGTTCTGTTTTCTTTTCTTTTTATTTATTGATTGTTGTCTTGCTGCAGATAGTCAAGCTAAACGTGCAGACCAAAGAGACCCGGGTGTGGCAGGAGGAGGAGTCGTACCCTTCGGAGCCGCTGTTTGTTCCAGCACCCGGAGCTACAGAGGAGGACCACGGTAGGACACCCAGACTTACAACCCCGTGCACAGTTGAGTTCGAGTCCCGCTGTGGTCAAATGTTTTGACAAACACACACACATCTGCACCAGGCGTGCTGCTGAGCATCGTGGTGAAGCCCGGCGCAGAGAGACCAAGCTTTCTGCTGGTGCTGGATGCAGCGACGCTGGCGGAGGTCGCCAGAGCAGAGGTCAGCGCTATCATCCCTGTGACGCTGCACGGCCTGTACAAGCCATGACCCTGAGCGGACATGATTTTTATTTAGCTTTTTACGGCTTTCCATCTACCCAAGGCAGCTTTAGACAAATAAATATCGAAGCAGTTTATTTTGAAATCATAACACATCAGAGGTCAATTCCTTGGTGCATATTCAATACAATTCTACACTTATTGGGCTGTGCAGTAATATGTTGTTTTATTTGTGAGTTCACATCATTAAAATGTATTTGAATTCAGCACCAACACGTTTGTGAACTCGTGCTTTAAAATGCAAAGCTTTTTAAATGACATTTTAAAAGTTATTTACAATCTTTTCTTTAATACAAAGAGAACAATTACATGGAGAACTTGACATTCTGCACGAATGTTACTCGTTACACTGGAAACGTGTGACAGTGACATCATGAATGCTACCATTAGCGAGTATCGTGATCCTTCGTCTCCTGAATGAGATTTTGACCAGAAAGAAAAAGAAAGAATACCCTCATCGCAAGATTAAAACGCAAAAATAACACAAACATCTCACGACTGCAAAAACTTTACAGCTTATAGCCTTCAACATGTAATTAATGCAACTCAAAGGCCGTAATGATGAATTTGTGTTAACTAAAATATGAACTTTTTGGCGAAAAGGTGCGAGAAAGGACACAGTTCATTTTGCTGCAGCTCCTTCCCGCTCTGGTAAAACGCAGCCGGTGGGATTTGACAGCGCTCCGATTGCAGGGATGCTAGCGCTTCCCAGAGTAAGCGAAGAGAATGACGGCGTCTTTTATACACGTAAAAGCATCGGCCGCCGTTTCTCCGTGGGAAGCTGATACTGCTGCTGTTTGATGATGTCCAGGCAGTTCCCCAGAACCTGCAAACAAGCAGGAGGCGTGTGCATCAGGTGCCAGTCGGCGACATCTGAAACTGAGCCGTGTTTTACCTTCCTGGTGTCCTGAGGCAGGATGACTCCATCATCCCAGAGCCGGCCGGAAGAGAAGAAAGCTGAGCTCTCTTCCTTTAACGCCTCGTTCAAGTCATCCTGCTCACCGCCAGGCGGAAGCAGCGAGCTGGAGTGACCTGGAGCCACCATCGACACTCTGGCATTGGGCCACAGGAACAGGAAATTAGGGTCAAAAGCCCTCCCACACTGAAGACAAGCAGGAAACTGGGTTACATAACCGTGAGGTTTGGTACATGAAATTTCTGTACATAATTTTTGTCCTCATTTTTCCATAAGTGGAATCCGTCTCGAGTGTTCCAGATCTATCCGGACAGCGAAGGCACCTTTTCCAGCCCGATGCGTCTGGAGATCGTTTAGAACGATCATGAAACTGCAGCCAAAGCCTGGAACAGCTTCAGCTGCACTAACGGAGAACGACTGAGCAGTCAGTAATTAGAAAGCTGTTCTTTATTAAAAAGGTATGAAAACTGCAAAACTTTATTGACTCATTAGGAACACAGACTGAATGATGAGCTTTGTACTTTGTACCCTTTGTTCCTTTAAAGAGCTACACTGCTGCGTTAGCTACAGCATCGTCTCTCACCATGGCGTAGCTGTCGGCGCCATGGCAACCACCGATCACCACAGTGATTTTGGGGACAGAGGCGCACGCCACCGCTGACATCATCGAACCCTGAGCTTTCAGACGGTTGCTGTTCATCTCTGCCTGGAAAAGTGAGAGAAGGAACGTATACAGGCAAGAAGTGTAAAATACCCTCCTGTTGCGTGTGTGTGTGCATGCGTGTGTGTGTGTGTGTGTGTGCATGTGTGTGTGCGTGTGTGTGTGTGGCATACCTGTGTTGTGGAGAGTGTTGCCGCTGCTGCCGGCGCCGTGTTCTGGAGGAAGAGGAGGGGGATGTCTCTCTGGTCACACAGCTGGACAAAATGGCTGCCTTTCAGTGCGGCCTGGTACAACAGCTCGCCGTTGTTGGCTACTATTCCCACCAGATGGCTAACGGGATACGGACGCACAGGTGTGGAAACCAGAACGCACACACATACACGCCGATACAATCCGCTGGAGCAACGTATGACGCAATGAGCAGCAGGGCTCTCATTGGTTAACGCGATTATTCTGAATCCATCAGCGGCGGCGTGCAGAAACGGGAAATGATACGACTGCATCTGCCAGTCGATCAGTGAGGAATTCGATTGGACAGATTTTGCGTCTCTCACCCACGTATCCGTGCGAAGCCGGTGACGAGCGTCTTCCCGTAGCAAGCTTTGAACTCCTGAAAGCGACTCGCGTCTGCCAGTCGACTGATAACCTGGACGGGAAAGGAAAACGAGCGGATTCTGGATTCGTGGGGACGGAAGTGACAGACGGGAGGCTGGTTGAAGACATTCTCGTTCAGTACTTATGGAATACCATTTTAGCATCCAGACTGTAGTTATAGCTTCTGGGAGCGAGACCCAGAAGCTCCTCCGAACTGTACAGGGGTTCCTCCTCTGCTCCTGCCTTCTTCACCTCCTCCTCTTCGTCGGGCAGTTGGAAGTTGAGAGTGGATACGATGTTTCTGGTGCAATCGTACGCCTCCTTCTCCTCCCGGGCAAAGTGGTCCACACAGCCGCTCACCCTGAAAGATCAGTGACCGGTCCTGATGCTGCGAGCGGATCGTTTACTCACTAAGGACCTACTCAGCATGAAGCCTGGCTCCGCCAAGCTCCTCCGGCGTCACTTCCTCTCCCGTGGCCGCCTTGACAAGAGGCGGTCCGCCCAGGAATATGGTCCCGATCCAGTGGACCATCACCGTCTCTTCTGCCATAGTGGGAATGTAAGCTCCCCCCGCCGTGCATGACCCGCAAACCACCGACACCTTCAGAGTGGTCAGTCGTTTTCATGTGGTCTTTACAGTTAAAGGGTTTACGTCGATCCATCACGCGCGTCAGCAGCACATTTAATGCTTTACGTTTCCTTACCTGCGGGATCTTCATGGCTGACATGATGGCTTCGTTATAGAAGGTCCTTCCTCCTTGGTTCTTATCCGGAAATATTTCCGACTGGATTATTAAATACGCAGGGAGAACGAGAGATTAATGCAACAGACAAGAACGGTTGGGCAAACATTCCCTTTCATGGAGTCGTGTTGAACCTGAAGAGGGAGGAAAGCTCCTCCAGAGTCCACCAGGTAGACGCAAGGCAGGCGATTCTGAATCGCTACTCGCTGTGCCCGTAGCTGCTTCTTCACCGTGATTGGATACGCTGTGCCGCCTTTCACTGTGGCGTCATTGGCAATAAATACGCACCACAAGCCGCTGATCCTGCCAATACCTGGATGGATTAACAAACACAGAGAGGACAGAGGGCATAAGTCAGTGTTAGGAGACAGGATATTAGCCTCAGGCAAGCTAGGAGTTCACAGACTGTGGTCAGTACCAAAAGGTACAGGGTTGTGGCGGGTTCTGACCGGTCAGGCAGCCAGCCGAAGGGATGTCACCGTACGGCAGACCCAAACCAGCAAACGGCGACAGCTCCAGGAAGTCCTCGTCATCCAACAGGAGCCGCAATCGATCCCTGACCAGCAGCTTCTTGTTTCTCTGGGTGTGTCTGGTGACGGCATTTTCCCCTCCTCCTCTCCTCACCTTTTCCTTCAACTCCATGTATCTTCCAGAGTGAAAGAGTTAATGAACAACACATATTCATGACGTCATTTAACCCCCCCCCCCCCCCGATGAGAGCAGGACCTACTTCTGATGGCAGGCATTGCTGTTTCTGAGGTTACCGTCATGGACGTGTTGGTGGATGGGCTGGAGGGGCTGTTCCAGAACGGGGAAGGCACAGCGTGGCGCTCTCCTCTTCCTGGCTGTGGAGCTCATGCACCGGAACGAAGAGTTCCAATGCTTCTCAGCCAGCCTGCGCCAAGATCAAAGAGCAACATCAAAATCCTACAGCATCTTAGAACAGGTCTGGCGTGATCTGCTAGATTCAGATTGCACACGGAGGACCAGGCTAACTGTTCAATCAAAATGACTATGCACACATTTATATCATGATAACTAACAAGCTGCTAATAGGATAATGTACTCAGCTGTTGACATTTCACAGTTCTGCATACAGTGGACAAAAAGCAGCTCAATTAAAAAAAAAAAAAATCACCACACGACTAATTCAAATTAAAGTTAAAACTTTCAAGTCGTCTTTTTACTACTTTCTGAAATTCTCCCTGCCAGTGGAAAATAACCACGATTTGTTTTTCGCTTACTATCAAGTAACTATTTGATAAGTAAGTGAAGTGAAAAAGCCAAATCTGTGGCAAAGGTCGTCTGAGTGTGTTTCCAGCGATAAACACGAAAGAATAAAAGGTAAATATCCAACATGTCTCACCTTCTCACGCAGAGGAACATGTCTGTCAGTGATCGTTATTATAATGCTAAACACAGAGCACTTCCGTTCTGCTGGTAAATACGGAAGCGCTTCTTCTTCTCTGTTCTGTTTGTTTGTAGTGTTCAAGCAGCTGTGATCTATATCGCCACCTATGCCACAGGAGGGGAAAGACACAACTCAGTGTTTGTGTTATAATGGACAGATTAGCGGCTAATTAATATTTTGTCATTTCTTCTTAAATAAAAAGACTGTTTGGAATTTTCATTACACAATATTCTATCTCTTTTGTCCACTTTATTGTCAGGCATGTGCTGCCCTAGTGACACAAATCCGCCGGTAGAGGGAAGTGTTTACTTAAAATTAATCATCTGTCCAAAGGTCGCAGCAAAAGTTTAATATTTCCATCAAATTAACACGAAATGTATAATTCAAACAAAATTCAAACGCTTTTGAAATTGTCTGACGTCATCGATGCTTTTGTTCAAATTGAACGATTTAACAAACTCATATATTAACTTTACACTGTTTAGAATTTAAAATGAAAACAAAACTAATATTTATGCAAACTTCACAAAATGCCATAATCATAGGTACCACACATTCATGAACGCATGCGCCAGCTTTCTGGTTCTTTTGATGTTATTTATTGGTTCTTTACTTCATTGATCATTAATAATTAATGAACAAATAAATACAAATGGCTTAATTATATTAACAAAAATACACAATTGGCAAAATGGAGGTGACTGGTTCGGTCTTATTTTCATAAATATTTAATTATTCATACGTCTGTGCTGTTTCCAGGTTTGTTTTACATAAAATCTTTTTTTATTTTATTTTCATGTCTTTATTTATCACCGCTTGTGTATTATTTTTTAAGGGTGCGGTATTTTAGGGCCGCGGCGGGATCCCCGCTTGGGCGGCCCTGCTCATTCAGGAGGAGGAGGTGTGTCTATCGGCGGACGGCCAGCCAGAAGGACCGGAGTCTCCGCGGCAGTGAGGAGCGTCTGAGCTGCGGGGGGAACTGCTTCCAATACGGCACAAGACAGACGGGAGCATCCGCCATGAGTTGGGGAACGGAGCTCTGGGTATGTCTCAACTCTCAAACTGCTTTTAAGATAATGTTCGACTTGTTTGCGGTCAACATTCAGACTTTTCTGGCGGGGGGGGGGTTAAAAAGGTGCCGGGTTACCTTTTAGCTTTGTGTTGTGCTAACGTTGACGCTAGCTGCCCGGCGCCCAGGTTAGCCGGGGAGGCTAAAGCTAAAGCTAATCCGCGGGGCACCTTCACGGCCGTGACAGCAGCGGAACAATAGGCAGGTCTGGGGGGGGGGCGGGGGGGTTATACCCCCGTTTCTTCTCCCACATGATTGTTCCCAACCGCAAATGAAGTCCGAGCTGTTTAGCGGACATGTTTGTTTCACCGGCAAGTTGCGAAGTTGCGTGCGTTGACGGGTTTTTGTGTGTCACACCCTGTTTGAAGGAGAAGCGGGGCAGGGGCTGCCGCCGGGGCGGGGGGCCGGAGCCGCCGGGGCGGGGGGCCGGAGCCGCCGGGGCGGGGAGCCGGAGCCGCCGGGGCGGGGAGCTCCGTGGTCCTCCGGAAAATGAGCTTTTATTTCCCCGCTAACGCGTCTCTCTGTTGCTGTCCAGACTTCCTCAGAAATAGAGGATGAATATAAATCATTCATTCACATCGACCACATGCTTCAAATTGGTTGTTATGATGTGGTTAAAAAAAGCCTCATAAAGTTTTATTGTGTATCATTTTTGTTGGTTAATTATTATTCATCGAATAAGGACAATTCAAATGGTTCTTAAAGGCAGAAACCAGTGACAGAATTCCTTTGAAGTCTTCCTCATGGAC
Source organism: Brachionichthys hirsutus (assembly GCF_040956055.1). Lineage (NCBI taxonomy): Eukaryota > Metazoa > Chordata > Actinopteri > Lophiiformes > Brachionichthyidae > Brachionichthys > Brachionichthys hirsutus. The sequence goes on from NC_090905.1 coordinate 1,333,722, forward strand.
AAGAAACGTTTTTGTTATGTGTGAGGTGGTGAGCTCTAAGGTGAGGTGGTGGTGAGCTCTAAGGTGAGGTGGTGAGCTCTAAGGTGAGGTGGTGAGCTCTAAGGTGAGGTGGTGAGCTCTAAGGTGAGGTGGTGAGCTCTAAGGTGAGGTGGTGGTGAGCTCTAAGGTGAGGTGGTGAGCTCTAAGGTGAGGTGGTGGTGAGCTCTAAGGTGAGGTGGTGGTGAGCTCTAAGGTGAGGTGGTGGTGAGCTCTAAGGTGAGGTGGTGGTGAGCTCTAAGGTGAGGTGGTGGTGAGCTCTAAGGTGAGGTGGTGGTGAGCTCTAAGGTGAGGTGGTGGTGAGCTCTAAGGTGAGGTGGTGGTGAGCTCTAAGGTGAGGTGGTGGTGAGCTCTAAGGTGAGGTGGTGGTGAGCTCTAAGGTGAGGTGGTGGTGAGCTCTAAGGTGAGGTGGTGAGCTCTAAGGTGAGGTGGTGGTGAGCTCTAAGGTGAGGTGGTGGTGAGCTCTAAGGTGAGGTGGTGGTGAGCTCTAAGGTGAGGTGGTGAGCTCTAAGGTGAGGTGGTGGTGAGCTCTAAGGTGAGGTGGTGAGCTCTAAGGTGAGGTGGTGGTGAGCTCTAAGGTGAGGTGGTGGTGAGCTCTAAGGTGAGGTGGTGAGCTCTAAGGTGATGTGTGTTTGGTCCATCTTCCCTCGCTGGTTGTTTGAATCGTATAAACTAATTTTATGCTTGCTCAGCTCTCAGATGAATCATGACCGTGCGGCTCCACACAAAGATGGCTGTCTGTTATTCACAGGGATTGTGTGCAAGAAGTGCGTCGCCAGGATATCCGTGTTTTTGGAGGCCCCCCCCCCCCCCCCCCCACTAGTGCAACGTATGGCTTGGCTGTACTCAGCTGTGACTGTTTGTGACGGCTGATAGAGAGACGAGTGAACATCGGCTCCAAGATGGAGAATAAATTGAGACGCTATCTTGTTTTTGAAGGGGCGCGTGTGGTTTCACTTTGTTTTTCGTATCCATAAAACATTAGACGGCGTGTTTTCGTTTCCACATCCTGCTGCATTCGAGAGTCACCGAGACTTTTCCAAGGATTTAGTTTTATTTTTGAACTACTCTGTTAAACAACTAAAAGTGTCAGCATATCAAAAGCTTAAAATTAGAAGAAGCCAAAGGCGGGAAAAGTCAAGTTACCAGAAGACAAAACAAAGATTCCACACCTCCAATGATTGTAGTAAATCCACTATAGATAATCCAGTGGATTAAATCTGAAGAATGATGTCAGTGATGCAGGAAGTGGATCTCAGACTATCAGAAAGTTCGTTTCCTCGCTCATTGAAACGGTTAAATCCGTCGGTGTTGCTGCAAAGCGCTTCGTATGATCTGATGAGTGGAGGCGCTGGCCGTCCTAATCCCTCGAGATTAATATGATGTCAGATTGCACTTGATTGGCTGTCTAATGTCAGATTACAGATTATTGTCTGACATAAAAAGGCTGGTGTGTTCTGGGGATGACTGGCTGTGTGATGTTAGACACCGTGACTATCGCATGGAGTTAGCTCAATAGCTGTTTGTTGATTATCAAACTAATCACCATTTTTTTAATGACCTATCCGGTAATCAATAAGTGCTGATCAGCTTTCGAGCCCATCCCTCCAGAGAATCGGAAGGATGATGATGAATATATTTATTAGATAGAATGTTAGAGTACAAGTACAGTCACACAGTAGCATGTATTACAGTACAAGTACAGTCACACAGTAGCATGTATTACAGTACAAGTACAGTCAAACAGTAGCATGTATTACAGTACAAATAACGTCAAACATCCTGTCTAAGAGGAGCATTTCAAAAAAGCCCTTGCGGGCTTGTTTCCGTTGAAAGTCCTTCGTACATAAATCATCCACAAAAAACAATACAAATAACAATACAAATAAAAATAAATCCAATATTAAATTACGCAATTGATGCAACGTAACATTAGAAAGACAAAAATAAAATGTTATTACACCGCCAGTGCAAACTAACAATTAATCTAAAATAAATTACACCACTGATGCGAGTTGACAATAAATAACTTACATAAATTACAATAAATTACTAAAGCAATTAATACGTGCAACATAGGTGGACAAAAAAAAAGGAGGGGGGGTTTGACCCGGAGAGAGTCGTGATGACTATCTCCGTTTCTGTGCCCCTGAAAGGTGTATTTTTAGGGCCTTTTTGAAGGAGGCCAAAGAGGTGCATGTTTTGAGGGCGGGAGTCAATCCGTTCCACCCTTGGGTGGCTGTATTGTAGAAAGATGATTTACCCATGTTAGTCCTATAGGAGGGGGTAATCAGGTTGTTGTTTGAGCTCCCTCTAGTGTTGTGGCTGTGGGTGTCACTAAATCTGTGGAGGTGTTCCGTCAGGTATGCAGGGATTGAGGGGACTGAGGGCAGAGCTGCATTGACTATTTTAAATGCCAATCCCATTTTGAGTTGTTTAACCCTGTCTTCTACCCTGAGCCATTTTAGGCTAGCAAAATGTCCAGGAAGAAGGTGGGTCATGGGCCCCAGATTGAGGAGTAGCCGAATCAGTTTGTTTTGGGAGGTTTGGAGCCTGGTTTTCAGGGACATTTTGATGTTTGAATACCAGGAGGTGCTAGCATAGTCAAAGAGGGGCTGAACGAGGGCTGCAGCAAGCGTCCGGAGAGCACTTTTGTTGACAAAAGCAGACATTCTGCCCAAAAATCTTGTTCTCTGATTGACTTTTTTGATCACCTTAGTTGCCGTACTATCGCCAGACAGGTATTTGTCAAGAACACAGCCCAAATAGGTAATCTCTTCTTTGCTGGAGATGACTGTATTATCGACTGTGACCTTGAAATCATTAACATTTATCTCACGCAGAGAGTGTTTAGACCCAAAAAGAATCGATTCGGTTTTACCAAGATGTAGTGACAGTTTGTTATCGGTAAGCCAAGTACGGATTCTGGTGAGCTCAGAGCTGAGAGCCTCCTCAACCTGCACTTTGTCCTCTCCCGAAATCAGGAGTGCTGAGTCATCAGCAAACAGGAACAATTTGCAGTTACAGGCAGCATTCATGTCGTTAATGTATAGGAGGAACAGTAACGGCCCCAGAATGCTGCCTTGAGGAACCCCGCAGCTTACCGGGAGGGACGAGGACAAGGTTCCGTTTATGTCTACCATTTGTTCTCGTCCCTCAAGGTACGATTTCATCCAGTTTGTTGATGTGCTATCAAAACCAATCGCCCCTAGTTTATTCAATAGGATTGAATGGTTGACCGTGTCAAAGGCCTTCTGGAGGTCCAGCATGACCATGCCGCAATACTTGCCCGAGTCTACTTCACGCTTAATGTAGTCGGTCAGATATATGAGGCACGTGTCAGTGGAGTGGGATGTTCTGAAGCCTGATTGGAATTCAAAGAGCAGGCTATGCTCGGCAAGGTAGCGGTTGATTTGCTCCTGGATTATTCTCTCCATAACCTTTGAGATGGAACAAAGGATGGAAACAGGGCGGTAGTTGCCAGGTTCTAATTTGTTTCCTTTTTTATACAGAGGGATAACCCGCGCCGTCTTGAATTCCTGTGGGACGTGGCACTGATTGATGGATAAATTTATCAGATGGGTTACCACGGGGGCGATAGAGACAGCTGCGTCTCTGAGGAACCGGGTGGGTATGTTGTCAAGGCCTGTGGCCTTGTTAGGTTGAAGGGCAATTAGTTGTTTTAGCACATCAACGGTATTTACAGGTGTGAAAGAGAAAGTGTCCTTTTTAGCACCTAGCTTCTCATAGTGAGTCTGGATGTGGTCAGAACCGTACAGACCTGAATGCGGGGGTAGTTTGCTGACCAACAGGGTGGCAATAGTGGTGAAAAAGCTGTTAAAACAATTTGCTACCACCAACCTGTCGGTCTGGAGTGAACCACTTGAGTTAATGCAGATATTACTGGTTTTTGTTTGGAGTCTGTTGCTGCAGCCTAATTGTTTTAGGGCCTCCCACAGTTTTTGTGGGTTGCTTTTGTTTGCCTCAATGTTCTCATTTAAGAAATTCTTTTTGGCATTTTTTATCATTTTGTTAACCTCATTGCGTAGTTTTCTGCTTTTTTCAAGTAGTTCCTCGTTGTTGGTTTTTCTGTACTCAGAGTAACATTTGTTTCTGAGCTTGATGGCATTCAATATTTCCCCCTTCATCCAAGGTTCTGTACGGGCTCTGACCCGAACAGCAGTTATGGGTGCTATCTTATCGATTACGGACAGAAATGCAGATTTAAAGGAAGACCAGGTCCCCTCGACAGAGGCGGAGTTTAAAGTTTCAGACCAATCAGTTTCCTCCAGCGCTGTTGTTAGAGCTTCTGGGGAGTAATGCTTCATGGTTCTGCAGTTTATTGTGGTATGGCAATGGGCTGCAGGTCTATGAATTTTTCGAGTGCAGAAGATCATGTTGTGATCACTTAGCCTGCACTCGATGACCCCACTGTTTTTGATTCTAGATTTGTCCGATGTCAGGATTAGGTCTATGATGGTTCTAGAAGTGGTGCTTACCCTTGTAAATTGCTGGATCAGCTGGGTAAAGTTATGCAGATTACAGAAGCTGCTGAAGGATTTGAAAGTCGGGGTGTCTTTCCGAAGGACATTGGTGTTACAATCTCCTATCAGAATGACCTCCGAGCTCCCCAAGCCGATCACATGCTTCTCCAATAAATCATAGAATGAATTTTGGTCTGGGGGTCTGTATACTGCGCCAATGACCAGAGGTTTAGCTCTGGGATAAATGATTTTTACCCAGACAGACTCTGTGTCTGTTCCTAGTTCTGGTAGAACGGTGAAGTTGAGGTCTGATCTAACGTAGATGCAGACCCCGCCCCCATGACGGTCCCTGTCCTTCCTGATAACAGTGTATCCCTTAATCTCAATCTCAGTGTCTTTACATGAATCATCCAGTTTGGTTTCCGAAAAGGAGAGAATTCCAACCTTACCGTTGCCAAACATCGATGTTAACTCGGACATCTTGGATTTGCATGTCAAGCTGTTCACGTTGAGATGAATAATGTGAAGACCTCGCCCCGAGAAAATGTTATTCATATCTTCCGTGGAGTAGAAGCCTTTGTCATTCACTGTCTCTGGGGGGACGCTGGGGGGAGGAGGGGGTATCGATGGGGGGATATTGTCCGCCGGTGAATGGGGTAGGGTGGGGCCGTTGGGCAGGAGGGGGGCGCTGGGGTGGCGGTATCGATCGTAAACAAAGGGAGTGGCCGACCGATACCTGGGGGGGGAGTGCAGCTGGGGGGTGGGAGTGCAGCTGGTGCTCTCAGGCGTTGCTTCGCGGCGAAAAACTCCGGGGGAATAATCCGCATTTCCGAGGCCTCTGCTCGATGTGACCCTGTCTGTGTTACCAGGGGGACGGAGGAAGCCCCTTCCGTCACCGTGACGTATCTGCGCCGGGGGAATTCCGTGACGCGCCGTCGCGCGTTGGCTGCGTCCCTCGGCGCGAAGTGCCGGAAGTGAAAACAGGGAGAAAGCTTGCGCCGCTCCGTCTCCGTCTCCGTCTTGCTGCTGGGGGGGTTCGGTGGTGGGCGATGTGGCGTTTGGCTGGGTTGACCTCGGGAGGTTTGTCGCGAAGTCCTCGGGGCGCGGCCTCCACGTGTCGCTGCTCCAGATGTTGTGAGCGGCGACGAAGGGCGAGTCGAACGGCGTCTCCGTGAACGTAGAATTCGCGTCTCCGGGTCCCGGGTTTGGGTGAATATTTCCGGACAGAAGTAGACTCATACAGATGATTTTCCTTACTGTCCTGCCGTCCAGGTGGTGCACGTTTCTCCTCCTGGATTGAAACCGCTTCAGATCGCCCAGAGTTTTAAAATGCGCTGAAGAAGCGGCGCACGGAAACGATCCATTTCTTTCCGATATCCTCGGTAAAAGTACTTCCTGGGACTCGATGAAAATTAATCCCTGTAAGGTTACCGCATAGATCAGCACAAAATAGTTCATTATTTTTAGGATGGATTTCAGAAGAAGATGTTGATTCCTCCTGTAGAGCAGTGAACGAGGTGGAATGCGGGAGCTCGCCGGGAGCTCTGCAGCGGTGCGACCGCTCTCACCGACCATCTCGAGCCACCATCATCTCGAGGAACGCACTTGTGTCGCAGGATTCTTTGATTCTCTGCGTTCCGTCGGATTCTCCATGCAGATCTCTCATTTAAACTGATGAACAGATTATTTAATCTGAACGCCGTCGTTCTAAAACGTGACTCCTCAGCCGTCGATGGACTCGTGAGACTAAAACGTGACTCCTCAACCGTCGATGGACTCGTGAGACTAAAACGTGACTCCTCAACCGTCGATGGACTCGTGAGACTAAAACGTGACTCCTCAACCGTCGATGGACTCGTGAGACTAAAACGTGACTCCTCAACCGTCGATGGACTCGTGAGACTAAAACGTGACTCCTCAACCGTCGATGGACTCGTGAGACTAAAACGTGACTCCTCAACCGTCGATGGACTCGTGAGACTAAAACGTGACTCCTCAACCGTCGATGGACTCGTGAGACTAAAACGTGACTCCTCAACCGTCGATGGACTCGTGAGACTAAAACGTGACTCCTCAACCGTCGATGGACTCGTGAGACTAAAACGTGACTCCTCAACCGTCGATGGACTCGTGAGACTAAAACGTGACTCCTCAACCGTCGATGGACTCGTGAGACTAAAACGTGACTCTCAACCGTCGATGACTCGTGAGACTAAAACGTGACTCCTCAACCGTCGATGGACTCGTGAGACTAAAACGCGTCTCGCGCCGAGTTCAGGGCAGCTCGCCGTCTTGCCTTCTGGCTCCGGCTCAAGCCTTTGAGGCGTCACAAAGCGACGAGGGATATCTGATTACCTCTCCGGCTTCCTGCTCTCCGAGGCGCGCGCACACACACGCACACGCACACGCACACACACACACACACACACACACGTTGAAGTGGGAAGCGCTACCGTTGTGCGTGTTCGGTGCCAGGATGCTGCCCTGCTGTGTTCCGGTCCGTCTGCTGCAGGACAGCAGAGAGGAACGCCCGGATCTGACAGACCAACCGGAGGCTGTTCTCTCTGCTGACCGGCCAAACTCAAAGACGAGGATGAGGAGACGAAGGAGGAGGAGGAGCTGGAGGAGAGCTGGAGGAGATGAAGGAGGAGATGAAGGAGGAGATGAAGGAGGAGATGGAGGAGGAGATGGAGGAGGAGATGGAGGAGGAGATGAAGGAGGAGATGGAGGAGATGAAGGAGGAGATGGAGGAGGAGATGGAGGAGACGGAGGAGGAGATGGAGGAGATGAAGGAGGTGCTGGAGGTGGAACCTGTCTGGCTCCACACGGCCGACTGGACTCCTGAGTTCTCTTTGATGTCTGACTGCTGTTGCATTAATGGACACTCGAACGCCGATGTGGCTCTGATGGGGTTCCACGGTGTCTCCTCTCCCGTTGATGTAATCAGGAGTCCTTGTTGTCGTCGCCCCCCCCCCCCCCCCCCCCCCACCGAGACTCGGGGAGGCTAGTATATAGTATAAAGGTGCACTCCATTTGGCTTGGAGGCCGGAAGTCGGAGCTGGGAACACGTTCCTGGCGGGTGGAGTCGTGTTGAGGTGGAGTCGTGTTGAGGTGGAGTCGTGTTGAGGTGGAGGAGCTGTTGAGGTTGAGGTGGAGTCGCGTTGAGGTGGAGTCGCTGTTGAGGTGAGTCGTGTTGAGGTGGAGGAGCTGTTGAGGTGGAGTCGTGTTGAGGTGGAGTAGCTGTTGAGGTGGAGTAGCTGTTGAGGTGGAGTAGCTGTTGAGGTGGAGTAGCTGTTGAGATGGAGTCGTGTTGAGGTGGAGTCGTGTTGAGGTGGAGTCGTGTTGAGGTGGAGTCGTGTTGAGGTGGAGTCGTGTTGAGGTGGAGTCGTGTTGAGGTGGAGTCGTGTTGAGGTGGAGTCGTGTGAGGTGGAGTCGTGTTGAGGTGGAGTCGTGTTGAGGTGGAGTCGTGTTGAGGTGGAGTCGTGTTGAGGTGGAGTCGTGTTGAGGTGGAGGAGCTGTTGAGGTGGAGGAGCTGTTGAGGTTGAGGTGGAGTCGTGTTGAGGTGGAGGAGCTGTTGCGTCCAGCCCAACCAGGCGTTTCAACACCGTGTCTGGGGAGGGTGGCGCTCCTGAGGGTGAGAGGACATGTCCCCACAGGACGTCCTTCATGTCTTACTTGGTTAACTAAACTGTGCAAACACACATCTGCAGGAGACGGAGGAGGAAGGAGGCGTGAGAGGAGGAGAGAGAGGGGTGGGGGGGGTTAAGGATGGTTGGAGGAGAACGCTGATGGCTCCGGACTTAATGGATTAGAAGAAGCGGTAATGATCCCATTGGGAAATTGGAAAACATTAATAACAGGATACACGGAGAGTAAAATCGCCGTTAGAGTTAAGACAAACGAGATAAACGTAAAAATAGCTGCAACATGAGCCCACAGCATCGTTCTTTATGTAGAAATATAATATCTGTGTCATCACGGAGATCATTTAATCCCCGACCCGTCTGATTGGATGCTGATGGTCATTTATCATTATCTTAACTCTGGATGCTTTCATCCCTTTTTCTGTTGTTTCTTATATTCATCCAGATTGTCGCCGTTTGCAGCATCAATCTGCTGACGTTCCTGTTTCCTTTCGCTCCGTTCCACTCCTCTCACATTACACCTCTGGTATCGTTCTGCACACGCACCTCCCTCCTCTGTTTGTGGGTGAGCCTGGGGGGGGGGGGGGGGGGCAGAAATAAATGAATGAATGAATGCAAGGGAAATCCTGAATTCAGACAAACCCGACCCCCTCGTTCAATTACCTGAGACTGCTTTGACCCAACAACCGAACTTCATGGAAAAATCTGTTGCTTTTCAAAGGGTGGAACGCGCCTCCCCCCCCCCCCCGGAGGCTGTGTCCGTCCAGCCAGCTGTTTGGCAGCCCGGACAGTCGCAGCTGTGGTCCGGTCCGAATGAGGCCTTTGGGACTCTCCTCTGGGTTCTGACCCATCTGGGTGTTGCGCTGCGTTCTGTTGGGGTAGAAAGGATGTCTCGAACGACTTCCTGTTCCTCCGGGGTTGCTTGTAAAGTTCCCGTGAAGCATCTGCTGGAGATCCGGAGTGAGATGCGTCCGGGTTGTGGCCGGTGCTGACTGCGCTCCGGTCCATTCTGCTTCCTGTTACCTGCTCGATGTGTCATGGCTGCTGCATCAGTTCCAGGAAGTTAAAAACGGAATCGCCAGAGGCGGAAGCGGTTCCAGACGGATCGGATTCGTGACTTGTCGGGACGCACCGGCTCGGTCGGGGTTCTGCTGTCTTCCAAGGAGACGGTCTGTCTGTCAGCCGTTCATTAGTCAGTGGGTAAAGAAATGCATTGTGGGACACGTGGAGAGTTGGAGGATGCTGGGACTTTAGCTTTGAGTCAAACCTGCGTTTCTGTTTCTGAACGTTTCCCTTCGCTTCACAGGGAATGTTTCTATATATACATGAGCAAGTCCAGATCCGCCCCCCCCCGAGAGCCGTGACCTCGAGGTTACCCCCCCCCCCCCCCAACTTATCAGCCAGCAGGATCTATTCGTAGTGAATTTTTCTGTTACTCTCTAGAATGAGTTCATATATGGGGAAACTCAAGTGTGTACAATACATACATGCATGCGTAGGATAAGAGTAACGAGGACCCCCCCCCCCCCCCCCCCCCACACACACACACACAGAGCTTGTTTACATACGAGACGATGCTAATCGTAGCAACCGAGCAGTTTTCCCAGGCTATTTATTTGGCCACCAAAGTTTGAGAGGCCAATAAAAGCTCTCTGCAGAACACACGCACGCACACACACACACACACACACACGCACACGCACACATGCACGCACGCACACGCACACACACACGCACGCACACACGCACACACGCACACACGCACACACGCACACGCACACACGACACACGCACACACGCACACGCACACACGCACGCACACACGCACACACGCACACGCACACACGCACATGCACATGCACACGCACACACGCACATGCACACGCACACGCACACGCACACACGCACATGCACACGCACACACGCACGCACACACGCACACATGCACACACACTAGCTGCTCAGCATGGCGGGTTTCTGGTTACCAGGGTAACCTGTTCTTGTAGAATGCAGCGTAGCCGTAATTTAAATAATCTATCTTTGGCACGTGACGTTCCTGTCGGGACGATAAACACGAATCGTTTATATCTTTACGCCTCGGGAAGCTGCCAGAATCGGGCTCCTGTTGGCCGACGGTCGATTTACGGCGCCGTCTTTCAGGCCTCCGCTCGTATTCCTCACATGACGTGCCGTTAAAGGTTAATCCGCACGGTACACATTCACAGGGTCGCCCTCTGCAGGAAGGGGAGAACTCGCCGGTGGGGATGTGGCCCGATTTCTTAACGTGTCACATGATGGTAATCGTGCTCGGGGGCTCCCAACAGGAAGTGAGAGGCCATTTGTGTGCACGTTTGTTTCTATCATGGCAGACGTCTCTGACCTCTCGCTTTTAAACTCACACACACACAGACCACGTAAGTGTTGTGTCTCGGCTCTTTAATCCTGCACAGCCTGTTTACGTTGGCGTTGGCTGATGAAGATCCCTGCCTTATCGTCATAGCAACACGCTGCGTGTCAGCTCGTACAAGATGTGATCTTGTTACCGGAGTAAACGCGGGTTAAGTGTTTACCGACCCGTTCTTGTCCCGACACGATTAAACCGAATCTGGATCTGCGTAAATGTCTCTCTCTCTCTCTC
>NC_090905.1:1344623-1357123 GCF_040956055.1 Brachionichthys hirsutus
TAAAGGATGCACTTATTTGATCTACGTTCGGATGTTATTTATCCCAAAAATGCATATTTACAGCAGCCCGAGATCAAAATGAAGCCGGTCTGTTTCCATCTTGTGTTCTTTACCCCCCCCCCCCCCCCCCCCCCCCACACACACACACACACATCCTGTCTGCCTCCCCTCACATTCTCTGAAGAGACCTTTGTCTGGTTGTTTTCGAGGAAGGTGAACGCAGACACAAACACAGTGAAGGCGGGGCTGGGGGGTCTTCGGAGTGATGCGCTTTCAGACAGGTTGATATTTCCCAGCTCTGTGTGTGTGTGTGGGGGGGGGGGGGGGGGGCTGGAATGCCTCAGTCGTTGCTCTTTTGTCATCGCAGCGTTTTCTATGCTAACTAACCCTTCTCCCATGGAACACACGGCTCCGTGGGCCGTCTGCTCTCCGATTGGCTCAGCCATCTAGCGTCTGATTGGTTGCCCCCGGTCTGGAAGCTAAATAACTCATTCATGTTCTCAGACTGAAGGCCTCTGAAGTAGGGCAGCGACGCCCCCGATGTGGATCTGTGACCCGGTTCTGGGTCTGCATGTGGAGCGTGACGTTTTAATCCACCGATGAGAGGGTTAGAATCCTGGAATCATCCTCTCATCACTTCCCTGCGAGCTCAGAGACCCTCCCCGGGGGAGCCGGCCGGCGCGAGAGGATGAGCTCATACTCCATTACTTATTCATAGCCGGCCTCACAAGGATGAAGAAGGGGGGGGGGGGGGGGGCGTGCTTCTAACGGGTTCCATCACGTTGACTCGCCTTTTAGCGGGACTGAATTCAGTGTTTCAATCTGGTTTGATGTGTGACTCGTGTATGAGGTCACGCGCCCCCCAGACGGGTTTCCATGCGGCTTCCCGACCCCCATCCAAACGTTCCTCTGGTGCTCTCTGTCCGGTTTCTCTATTCCGGGGGCCTTAACCGTTCTTTCCGGTGTCTCCAGGACCAGTTTGATAATCTGGACAAACACACGCAGTGGGGATCGACTTCCTCGAGCGCTACGTAAAGTTTGTTAAGGAGCGGCTGGAGATCGAGCAGAACTACGCCAAGCAGCTACGGTACGCGCACGCACGCACACACACGCACATACACACACGCACACGCACATACACACACGCACACACACGCACATTCCTGTGCTCGGTAGTAAATCATTCATGTGCTGATGTGTAACTGCGTGAATAAAGTGGGCTCGTCTGTCCACCCGCTTTAAATGCTGGTGTTCTGTGGCCGCATGCTAAAGGAGGTTTAACGTCTGCTTCCTTGCAGCAACCTGGTGAAGAAGCACTGTCCAAAACGCTCTAAGGATGAAGAGCCCCGGTGAGCAGGCCCACTTTCCTTTGTTTCTGCTGTGAAGGATCCGTTTTAATAAATAAACCTTCCCAGTATCGGGCGTCTCATGAATGACATTCCGTAACAGATTCTTGGAAGCTGGAAAGTGATTCGGAATGTTGTTGGAAGGAAAAAAACAAACATCTGGACGGATGTGGGGGCCGGGGGGGGGGGGGGGGTTCTGATGTGAACATTGCATCACGCTGTGTATAATTAAAAGCGACTGAATCCGGGATCAGAGCCGAGGGGGATCCCGCCCCGTTCCGGGCTCCTCATGCAGCGTCTGCGTGCAGGTTCACGTCGTGCACGTCCTTCTACTCCATCCTGAATGAGCTCAACGACTACGCGGGTCAGAGGGAGGTGGTTGCCGAGGAGATGGGCCACAAGGTGTACGGGGAGCTGATGAGGTACAGCCAGGACCTGAAAGCCGAGAGGAAGCACGTGAGTCCGGGCGGCGGCCGCGAGGCTCCGAATCTTCTGCGTGTTTGTCCGGCTGCGGGCCGACGCTAAACGACCTCTGACCTCGTGGCCTGGGAAGCTGCCAGTATTTGCTTAAGGTCGTTAAGCCTTATCACTGCGTCACGATGGAGCGCACGTTCAGCTTAATATCTGACGTCTGGTTGGGGTCGTGATTATTATGGGATGCCTCCTCCACGCAGTGACGTTCACTCCCGACCTGCGCGCTCGGTAGCGCTTCGCGTTTCACCCACGGAACATTTTCTTCAATTGGTTGTCGACAGATACGTCGCCATGACAACGTGTAACGTATTCCTGTGTGTGTGTGTGTGTGTGTGTGTGTGCGTGTGTGCGTGTGCGAGAGCAGCATCTACAGGAGGGCAGGAAGGCTCAACAGTTTTTGGATCAATGCTGGAAACAGATGGACAACGTAAGTCTGGAGGGAGGGAGGGAGGAGGAGGAGGAGGAGGAGGAGGGAGAGGGGGGGGGGGGGGGGACAGCAATATTTATATGCTTTGGTGTAAAGATTCTCAGGATGTCCAGCTGTCCTCGTCTTTAGCGGTCCTGCAGGGGATGCTTGAAATGCTCAGAGGCCCCACCAGCCCCCCCGTCCGTTGAAATAATCACATTCACACCCCCCCCCCCCCCCCCCCCCCCCCGACACCCTTCTTTTGGGCTCCCCATGGAACCTCCGTTTCCTCAGAGGTCTGACAAGCAGCCAGAATAATTCTAATTCCTGTGATAGTTTCTCGTGATGCATGTCGCTTCACATATTTTCATCTGCAGCCCATTTGATGGAAAGTGTTTCCGAGTGACTCCTCAGTGACTCCTCAGTGACTCCTCAGTGACTCCTCAGTGACTCCGGTAGTGACTCCTCAGTGACTCCTCAGTGACTCCGGTAGTGACTCCTCAGTGACTCCTCAGTGACTCGGTAGTGACTCCTCAGTGACTCCGGTAGTGACTCCTCAGTGACTCCTCAGTGACTCCGGTAGTGACTCCTCAGTGACTCCTCAGTGACTCCGGTAGTGACTCCGGTAGTGACTCCTCAGTGACTCCTCAGTGACTCTTCAGTGACTCCTCAGTGACTCCGGTAGTGACTCCTCAGTGACTCCTCGGTGACTCCTCAGTGACTCCTCAGTGACTCCTCAGTGACTCCGGTAGTGACTCCGGTAGTGACTCCTCAGTGACTCCTCAGTGACTCCGGTAGTGACTCCGGTAGTGACTCCGGTAGTGACTCCTCAGTGACTCCTCGGTGACTCCTCGGTGACTCCTCAGTGACTCCTCGGTGACTCCGGTAGTGACTCCTCGGTGACCGGACCATGTCTGAGCTGCTCCCTGCGTTTCCTTCACTACTAACGTGGCCCAGATGGGCTGGCAGGAAGTGAAGCGTCTTCTTCTTCTAGAAGCCGGTATAAACTGAGCGTCTGATATTCTTGTTTTCAGAGTAAAAGGAAGTTTGAGAGAGAATGTAAAGAAGCAGAGAAATCCCAGATGAACTTCGACCGGCTCGACAGTGACATCAACGCCACCAAGTCCGAGGTGGAGAAGGTAGGCGGAGCTTAGAGCGTCTCTTCATAGATAAACCGTCTTGAGCTTCTTTGTTATCGCCGGCGTCGGTTCCCGGCTGTTTGCTCTCCGTCTATAACGGCCAGATGACTCGATGCCGTAAATTACTGCATGAGTCACCACTGAGTTTTCAGCTTGGAGGAAAATAAACGTCTGACATTTAAAAATACCAAACTTCATCATTCTTGGTATTTATAATTGATACCTATGAAATTATACGTTTTCCTCCAAACGCTGGCTGCATAATTATCCCGGTGGATTATGTTGAAGGAAAATAAACCTTTCCACGTAGAGGTTGAGGCCCCGCCCAGCCGGCCTTGCTCTTAGATAACAGCGGCGTGACGAAATGATGAAAGGGAGGATGCTAAATGTTCTTTCATCCCCCGTTTCACGCGTTTAGTTTACTTTTAGTTTGTTTCAAGCAGGGTCGTAGCTTGTGACCTCGTCGTCGTTTGTGCTGTTCAGGCCAAAGCCCAGTTCTACCTGCGGAACCACATGGCCGACGAGAGCAAGAACGAATACGCCGCGCAGCTGCAGAACTTCAACGCGGAGCAGTGGAAACATTTCAACAACACCGTGCCGCACATCTTCAAGGTGAGGAGACGCGCCGCCGCCGTGTCTCGCCTCGGCTCATCCCCCCCCCATCGCTCGCCTCTGTCTCAGAACCTGCAGGACATGGACCAGCGGCGGACGGTGAAGCTCGGGGAGACTTACCGGAGTTTCGCCGAAGCAGAGCGGAGGGTCATTCCCATCATCTCCAAATGTCTGGAAGGGATGGTTTCTGCCGCCAAGGCTGTCGACGACCGAAGGGTGAGTGGCGTGAGAGCGAGAGAGAGAGAGAGAGAGAGAGAGAGAGAGATGTTACGTGTTACTGTCCTCCCTTCTTCCCAGGATTCATCCATCGTGGTGGAATCGTTCAAGTCCGGCTTTGAGCCCCCGGGGGATTTCCCCTTCGAGGACTTCAGTCAGAATCTGAGCAGAACGGGCTCGGACGGCGCCATCAGCAGCACGCCGAAGGGCGACAGGGAGAGAGACGGGGCGCCGGGGCCGCGGCCCGACCCGAAACACCCCATGAGCAGAACCAAGAACAAGCTGTGGCTGTTTGGGAAGAAACCAAAGGTATGCGGAGGAGAGAGGATGGTCGTTCTGCCGCTCGGCCCTCGCTGGAGCGGAGCGGCGAGTCCCGGCTGGACGTTGGCCTCGGTGTCGGTTAATGTTTAACGTCCTGCTGCAGAGGAACCACCAGGGCGTGTGTTTGTTCACATGAGTGGGTTTCATGCTTTATTCATGTCCCGTACAATTCGGGGGGGGGTTAAATAATATGTTTATTTTATTCATGGTTTAAACTTAAAGATTTTATTTGAATTGTTAATCTGCTTCATCACGTTTTTGTTTCCTTTTTTTCAAAGACATTGGATCCGATGAGATTATGTTTGTAATTTTCCTTAATCCTGATTGGAAGCATATGACATCACCTTTTTCCTCAAGCCCCGCCCACTTCAACACGATGAGGAAGGATGGAGGGGAAGCTGTGTCTCGTGCCGTGATGTCATGCTCGTGTCCTTTTGATAAAATGAAGGGATTATCTTAATCCTAATGATTTATTGATTAATTGTGCTTCATTTGCGTTTTTAAAGAAGACAAAAAGGAGCCTTTCGGTCGTTTTGTGTCCCTCTTTCATCCTGACCTCCTTTGTCTCCCTCCCTGCTCTCCCTCTCCACCAGTCCCCTTCCTCCTCCCCACCTCCTCCACCTCCTCCACCTTCTTCCTCCCGGCCCCGGCCCACCTCCCACATTTTCCCCTCATCCCGGTTCAGCTCCGATCGAGTGAGCCACTATCTGTCTGAGATAAAGACTACAGTACCCAGAATCCCCCAGAATTTGAGGGGCCTGACGAGAGGGGTGAGACGGGACGCGTTTGATGAAGACAAATTGCCGTGATCTGGGTTTTTGGTTTCTTCTTCTTCAGGGTGTCGGCAGGAAAAAGTCAAATGTGAAAAAGACACATTTAACATTTATCAAATTGAATTCTAAAGCACCGAACCGCGCAGACGCCCTGCTGTCTTTATTTTCTTTCTCTTTTTCTTTCATCTCTCACTTATGGAGCAGATTTTTGCACCAATCACAACATGGAGGATCTCTGGTGATGGATTTTGTGTGTTTGAAGGCTTTTGCGTTTCTGGTTGCGGTGAAGATGTGACCTAACGATGTGTGAACAACATCTTGTGTGTTGCATCTGGCATGAGCTTGCGGTGACGTCGGGGTGTGTGTGTGTGTGTGTGTGTGTGTGTGTTCTGTTATTGTAAATAACGCCCGCCCCTAATTGTGTTTGGCTCGTGCTCCCGTCGGGACCATTTCTGATTGAATTATTTTATTTTTTCTTATTCACCACATACTTTTTTTGGCCTCGGCGAAAAAAACAAAACATCTTAAGACAATTAAATGTTTGTTTTTTAGAGCCTTTAGCGGCGCCCGTTTGCTCATCGCCGCCACCTACAGGCGGTGAGTAGAAGAGCGATACCCAGTGAACTGAAAGGTCTCCAGACCGCCATGATTCAGTCCTGATGGTTGAACTGGCCGCACTGGGAGCACACAGCGGTTGCCGTGGCGACCTGCCCGACGCTCTGACTAACCAGCCTGTCGTGTTTGTCTCTTTTTACTGTAACCGTTAATCCATCAGTGGTCGATGAAGATGGTAAGTGTGTCTCTGTGTAGTTGAGGACGTCCCGTAGTGCTGACTGTCCACACGCTAGTCCTCGTCCAATGAGCTCCTAGCAAAGGCAGATTTCCTGACTTTATATGTTTGATTTAGCGTCTGCAGCTGCTTATTGCAAATGATCACTATTTAGATCGTTTGGTAAAGACGTCGCTTCGGATCCATTTTGTAGTTTTTTCTTTGTTAGTCTATAAAGTTTGTTTTTCGCCACCAGGCTCCGACCCTGGAGGATTTCAGCCATTTGCCCCCGGAGCAGAGGAGGAAGAGGCTGCAGCAGAGGATCGACGAGCTCGGCAAAGAGCTGCAGAAGGAGATGGATCAGCGGTAAGTCTCGGCCCGCTTTAAATCATGGCTCGGTCGGAAGCGCGTCACGCTCCTGTCCCGTCCCGTCCCGTCCCGTCCGCTGCTCCAGAGACGCCCTGAACAAGATGAAGGACGTGTACGAGAAGAACCCGCAGATGGGAGACCCCGGCAGCCTCCAGCCTAAAATCTCAGAGACCATCTGCAACATGGAGAAGCTGCGCTCGGAACTCCACAAAAACGAGGTGCGAAGGGGCGAGTCGGCTCTGAACGACTGAGGAGGAGAGGGAGGAGGTGCTGCAGGAGGTGCTGAAGGAGGTGCTGAAGGAGGTCTCCCCTCCGCTCTCTGTTCACAGACCTGGCTATCGGAGGTGGGGAAGCAAAGCTCCAGAGGAGACCGGAGACACAGCAACGACAACCAGCACACCCCCCAGGGCAGGGAGAGGTGAGTGGGCGTGGATCCGCCGGGGAACGGGACGCCGCGATCTAACGACCACCGGCGTCCCGTTCCCCGGCAGCCCCGAGGGCAGCTACACAGACGACACCAATCAGGAGCAGCACACCCCTCTCCGCCGCTCCGGGCCCCCCGAGCCCAACGAGTTCGACGACGAGTTCGACGACGACGACCCGCTGCCCGTTGTCGGACACTGCAAGGCGCTCTACTCCTTCGACGGTGAGGGCGAGCTCCGCCCACGCTTTACGCCGTGTGTGCGTTTCCAGTGACCGCCGTGTGTTTGGCTCGCAGGTCAGAACGACGGGACGCTGGCGATGGCGGAAGACGAGGTAACGCTCGCAGCACGTCCGGGGCGTGTCTCGGGTCAGCGTGGCGCCGCCGTCGAGGAGACGGATAATAAGCGCCGTCGTTGCAGGTGCTGTACATCATCGAGGAGGACAAAGGCGACGGCTGGACGAGGGCGAGGAAGCAGACGGGCGAGGAGGGCTACGTGCCCACCTCCTACGTCGACCTCACCCTGGAGAAGAACAGCAAAGGTGCCGTCACCTACATCTGAGGCTCCGTCCGTCCGTCTGTCCCCCGCAGTAACGCCTGCATGGACTCTCCCTCTGTCTGTTCATCCCTCTATCCGTGTCTGTGGGACTGCTTGTGTTTTTAAACAGGGTGTGTGTGTGTGTGTGTGTCTGCTGCTGATGTGAGCCCACTTTCAGGGCGGGGCCGCCTCCATATCGATCAAAGTGTTTAAGCTTGTTGATGTAATATAATTCGATTTTATTTTTACTGGTGATTTTATTTTATGTTTAAATGGAGACTAAGCTCTGGTTTTTCAGATTGTGTGTGTGTGTGTGTGCGTGTGTGTGTGTGTGTGCGTGTGTGCGTGCGTGTGCGGTACGCTTCCTCTGATTCTGTCACAGATCCTGTGTTCCATGTTCTTTTTCATAAACATCCTGTGAGTCATTGAGCGGCTTCTGATTGGTTGTCTGATGCAGACGCTGCGTTGTTACTGGTTAATGTCAGGTTGGGAACCTGCTGCCGTTTTCACCAAACTGGGTGTGGCTTCAAACAAATCCCTTCTTGTTGTCGTCGTTCAGTCGAAGCATCCGGACGCCGTTCGGACGCGTCTCCATTAAAAGTGCACGTTACACGATTAAACGTCGTCCTGATGGTCTGTCAGTAACCGCCTCTCTCCTCCGTGTGACCGCAGGTTCCTGAGGGCTGCAGGGTGGCCGGGCGATTTGATTGGCTGGTGGAGGGCTCGCGCTGATCGCTGGTTGTTGGTGGTGGGAGAATAAATGAGGGTAAAGGGAGGTAGAGAGGGTATGAGAGGGAGAGAGAGAGAGCGAGAAACCACGGCGTTGCATGTCTGCATGATCAGCAAAGCATTGTGGGATAGACGAGCTAAGAAGCTTCAGACCGGAAGGCTGCGGCCGCTGCGGCGCGTCCCTCCGGGGCCCGTTGACCACTAGAGCTCCGCCCCTCTGCTCCTGGACGGGTTTCGGGTCCGGTACCGGGGGGACAAGCCGCTGCTTCCCGGTCTGCAGGGTCTCCTTTCTCCTCTGTGGTTGCAGCACATCAGACATCAGTGATGTCACAGGAAGTGACTCGGCTCCCGCTCTGACCTCACAGCTACGGGCCGTTCTCCTTCGGCGTCTGCTTTGTGCGTTTGTTCTTCATGTCGGGGCGAGTCGCTGCTACTAACAGCCCGGTTCGGTTTGCTTCAACTCATCCCTTCATCATCATTACTATCTGTGCTCTGTTGGTGATGCCTGCCTGCCTTCGCCCTCATCCAGCCGCATGGTTTTAGCGTGGCGGCGTGCTCCAGCCGCCCCCCGGGTTGTTCTGTGATGTTTTAAAGGAGGTGCAGCATGAGCACGGTTCGGTCGTGGATCGGACTAATTCGGCAGGACTCTCAGGTGAACACGTGAACTCTCTACCTCCTCCTCCCACCTTCCCTCTTCCTGCCTCCTGGGTTGTAATTCCACCAGCCGGCCGACAGGGGGCAGCCTCCCCTCACCCGGCCCGCCTCTCCGCTCCAGCGTGACTGGGCCTCCTCCAGGATCAGGAGGATCATTCCACGCATATCCCCTCTTCTCCTGACTCCATCTCCCATCAGCCACCTGGGTTCAGCCCCACCTCCTCTGGGACTCTAAGCTGCATCTTAATGAAATGTTCCCCGTCTGACCGGTTGTGTTTGTGAATGTGACGACGCGTGTGTCACACAGTTACACGTTTGTTTGTTTGATTTTAAACCATGACTGATTTGTAAATAACATTTATGTCATGCTGAATGTGTTTCCATGGTGATGGTTTTTAGGTTTGCGCGTTAGAACCTCGACCCGAGAGACAACAAGGTTCGGATTGAGCCGATGCACTTTGCCCTGAAGTACCACAGCGTTTGAGTCTGACGTGAACGAGTGAATGAATGAGTGAGTGAGTGAGTGAGTGAGTGAATGACTTTGCCGACTTTGTATTTGTTGCATGCTTTTCTAGCTTGAAGTCTTTCTGGTGATTCTTTTTTATCTCTCACTGTCTCTGTAACGTGAACACGCTTCTTGCTCGATGCTATTTAAGCCTAAACGCCACTAATGATTCCGCTGCGGTCCAGCTTTTTGTTTTGTTTCTTCGATGAAGCTGTGAAATGTACAGAATGATGCCGTCGGTGTTTCTACTTGAGCTACTCCGTATTCCCTCTCCCCGCCTGGCCCATTAGAATCCGTTTAAAAACTTTAATTTTGCTGATGCTTTTTATTTTCTATTGTTTGCCCTCTTTTAAAACGAAACCAAGATATTAGAGCTGCGCGTCTGAGTTGCATATGTGATCTCTTTTAGGTACGGTTACATTCTTATTTCTTCTATTTTGGTCAAGCTTTTCATTTTTGCTTTATTCATTGTAAAATCAATAGTGAATAGCGCCTATCGAGACGACGTCTTCCGATGCTTCAGACTTCTCTTTGACCACAAAGATGAAGTCAAACATTTTATTTTATCATTCTAAAACCTTTTTATTTAAAGAATAAATATGTCCGAGGAAGCGGAAGCTTTGAAACCCAAAAGTTCCCTTGTTCACCTTTAAACCGCGGGCTGTGCTCGTTATGCAAATACACGCTAACAAATCAGCTTCGGCATGACTTAAACACGCGACACCTTTTATTTGTGTTATAACTTCCTGTGGAATCTTTCACGGCAGATCCTCTGCAGCCGTTTGACGATGTAATCCGCTGCCTCGTCCAATCAGAAAAGCGTTGCTTCCGTGTTTGTCGTGACAACCGATGGCAGTACTTCTCCACGCACATCTTTTTACTTTGAATGTCTTCAGATACTTTGTGAACAAAATACTTGTTTTCGTCTCTTCTGAGAAGTTGTTCTAATAAAATCTGCAGCAATGAAGAGTGGATTTGTTTTCTGTGACGTTCAGAGTGGATCACAAATGTCAGAAAAAGAAAAGACGTTTGTGATCCACAGATCGAACTCTGCATTTATTAATTCTTTAATAGCTCATAATATAAACATTAAGATCATTAACATCTTTATTCTACATAAAGTATGTACAGTCAAATTATTAACTTGCTCTTATCTCTAATATACACAACTTCAGACTCGCATTAATGCACTCGTTTTTATCTGTTCAGATTTCTGCAGAATAAAAACAACCTGCAGCTACCGTACATAAAGTGTCTTTGTTCTGCGTAAATACAGTAAATAAATTGATGTTTGTCCTCTGATGATTCAAGGTTAAAAACATCCAGTAGGATCACTTGAGAAATGAATTTACATCTTAAACTTATAGGAGCTATTTGCTTATTTCACTGGAATGTCGGTAAAAGTGATGGAAACAGCAGCTTTTAACTCCGCCCGCCTGCTCCGTCCCCGCAGCATCATCTCTGATCCCTTTTTGGGACGTCCTGCCTCGTCGCTTCTTTTCCTGTGAACGTCAGATTACGGTGTGCGTTTTGGCCGGCGGCTCCAGTTTCCTTGACAACGCGGTGAGGATGAGGTTGAATTTGTTGTAGCGATCCGATTGGTTGACGGAAGCCCCGCGGCTTCCCCACAGGAGCCGGAGCTGGAAGTCCGTTTTGAAAACCTCCAGCAGCTCCTCGTCGAACTGAAACTCTGAAAGCAGAAACGCAAATCAGTCGACCACGCTGAGAACTTTAATAAAACACAAACGTGTTTTTTCCTACCTTGTAATATCATCTGCGCGTTGGCCGTGTAACTCTGCGCGTTGTGCGCGACGTCACGCGCCGCCTCCAGGTGGCGCAGCATGATGTCGCAGCCCTGGTCGCTGGTCTCCCAGAGCTCCGCCCCCTCAGGTGTGACTGACGGGCGCTCCATCAGCGTGAGGAGCGGCAGCAGGAGGGGGACGCAGACCACTGGAGGGGAGGAGGCTGCGGGAGGAAGAGGCGACGCGTCACTCAGGTCTAACCGATGAGGGGCGGCCCTTAATCCGAGCGCCCCCCCTCCGTACCTGCGCCCTCGTGGAGACTCTTGTAGAAAGGCTTGAGCGTCTTCTCGTAGCTGATGGCGGTCTGCGTGTAGTTCCTGCGAAGCGCCGTCCACGTTTCCTCCAGACGGCTGATCTGCAGAGAGAACGGCGTGTACTTAGAGGACGGCCTCCTGCTGATGGGCCAAACGGCCTCCTGCTGATGGGTCAAACGGCCTCCTGCTGGTGGGCCAAACGGCCTCCTGCTGATGGGCCAAACGGCCTCCTGCTGATGGGTCAAACGGCCTCCTGCTGATGGGTCAAACGGCCTCCTGCTGATGGGCCAAACGGCCTCCTGCTGATGGGTCAAACGGCCTCCTGCTGATGGGCCAAACGGCCTCCTGCTGATGGGTCAAACGGCCTCCTGCTGGTGGGTCAAACGGCCTCCTGCTGATGGGCCAAACGGCCTCCTGCTGATGGGGGTCAAACCGTTTGTGGGCGTTACCTGCGGCAAGTCCAGCGCCTTCATCAGCGCCGTGAACGCGAACAGGTCGCCCACGGCGTCCTTCAGCTCCAGCGCCACCAGGATGATGCGATTCAAGGTGGACGCCCGCTCCTCCAAGTTGCCCGTGCATCCCAGGATGTCCACGGCAACGCCTGTCGCCATGGTGTGGTGCCTGGGAGGTCAGAGGTCATTGTGAGCGGATGAACCTCCGCTGTGTGCGTGTGTGTGCGTACCTTTCCATCAGGTCCAGCCTCAGCTGTCGACCATGGGGTAGCGTCACCAGCTCCAGACCGGAGGACACGCCCATCTGACCTTTAACCTCTGGAGTCACTCCCAGTATCCTAGCAACCTGAGGCAAAACAGCTATTACATTTAGCAGCTCGTGTGCGTGCACGCTGATGTTCCGAGGCTCTTCCCGTTTACGGGTCAGCCGTTTATCGGCGCCGGTTCTGATCAGGCTGCGAGCATTAATGCTTTATAAACCAGTTATAAACCAGTTATAACCAGCAGCAGCCCCCGGGTTGCCAGTTATGCCTCATCCTCCTCCTGCGTGCATGGATTGTTGTTTTTATGTTATTAATTCTGTTTTATGTCTTGTTTGGTATCGGGGTGGGCGTGGCTAATCGTAATACCTGGCAGTCGGCCTTCAGCAGGTGGCGAGCGATGCTCTGGTGATCGTGGCTGAGCAGCAGCTCCTTCGCCCTCTTCAGGACGGCCATCTCC
>NC_090905.1:1362123-1368327 GCF_040956055.1 Brachionichthys hirsutus
TTTAGATCCCATCTGGGGGGGCGGGGGGGGGGCGGGGGGGCATCGTTAGTGTCTCGTCTCGGAGACTGAAAGCAGAGCTCGGTGCTTGCATTCACATTTTCTGATTTCCTTTTGTTCTAAACATTTAAGAGCGAGTTTTGAACGATGTTTGGATTTACCGCCGTTTCCGCGACGACCTACCGAAATAGATTTGATGACTAATCGCGTCCTTCACACCCGACTGACCGGATTGGGCTCCGATTTATTGATACGATATCCTTTCTGCTCCTCCACAGGAGATGTAAATGTCACCCCCGGGGAGGCGGGGCTGACCTCCTCCCAGGTGACCCACGGAGGAGGTGTGGCCTGCATCACCTCCGTCCAATCAAGTTAATGGCGCCGGTCCATTTCACTGACGTCATAAAGAAGACAAACGACCACAAGTGAGTCATTTATCAACCTCATGAGGACGATGCCCTCACACACACACACACACACACACACACACACACACACACTGCCTGGTCTGTGTAATAAGAGCCCAGTGTCCCGTGGAAAGAGGAGGACCCGTCAGCGTGATTAGATTTCACTTTTTAGATTGTTTTTCCTTCTTTCAATCTGAGGTTCATCCTTTAGAATAAAACCCGCCTCAAACGTAAACAACAACAAACAAACAAACAAACAAACAAAGGCGAGTCCAGCAGAAAGACAAATGCAAAACAAGGGACCAAAAAATGTTGCACCAAAGCACGCGCGCTTACACGCGCGCTTACACGCACGCGCACACGCACGCGCACACGCACGCGCACACGCGCGCTTACACGCACGCACACGCACACGCACACACGCACACGCACACGCACGCACGCGCACGCACACGCGCACGCTCCCGTTGCGCTCACCTTCCGGCGGTAGAAGCAGCACAGAGTCTTCAGGTCGCATCGCTCCGACATCCTGAACCGTAGAATCCAACCTCCGGTTACCGTGACGACGCATCAAAACATCAACAGCGTCCGGGGAAAGTCTTCAACCTCAGTTAAACAAGTTTCACCGACTGGAGTGGGTCCGGGTTCCACCATCCTCTCCTCTCCTCATCCTCATCCTTTCCTCATCCTCATCCTCTCCTCATCCTCATCCTCTCCTCATCCTCATCCTCCTCCTCCGTCCCTCCGTCTCCTCCTGTCGTTCTCCTGCAGCTCACCCAGCGAGATGCTCCCTCGCATGCCCCCCCCCCCCCCCCCGCCAGTTCTCATGCGCGCGCGCGCGCGTGTGTGCGTGCGTGCGCAGGGGCCTCTAATTACAGCAGGAACTCTCTGAGGATCCACAAAGGAACTCCACGCAGAACCCCCCCCCCCCCCCCCCCCCCCCGAGGCACCACGGAGCAACAAACACGGTTACACACGCACAGTCGTGTGGCCGCAGCGGCCCCAAATCACCGGCTCGTCTAAAAGTGCACCTTAAAATACACGCAGCCGTCTCTCCAGGAATGTCCTGGAAAAACACGGAGCCGCTGTCTATTCCGGTCGGACGGAGGGGAAAGTGTGTGTTTGTGAGAAAGTGTGTGTCTGTGAGAAAGTGTGTGTTTGTGAGAAAGTGTGTGTCTGTGAGAAAGATTTAGACTCTATAAGAAACGATGAACATTCGGGTTCATCCCCCGGGGACCAAGACTGTGTACAAGTCATGAAGTAAGAACCGTATTAACAACACAGCGATCCTTAGAGTGAGTGTGTGTGTGTGTGTGTGTGCGCGCGCGCAGGGAAGTGTGAATATCCTGATTCTATTTATCAGAATATTCAATATTTATTGAATATTGTTTTTATTTTTATTTGTATCGTTAAATTTGTATTGTTAATTGTGGATGATTTGTGTACGAAGGACTTTCAACGGAAACAAGACCGCAAGGGCTTTTTAGAAATGCTCCTCTTAGACAGGATGTTTGACTTTATTTGTACTGTAATACATGCTACTGTGTGACTGTACTTGAATAAATATATTCATCATCATCATCACCAAGCTTTAAAAGGTTGGGAGATGCTGCAGCAGTAAATGGGGGGGGGGGGCTTCATTTTCATTTCCTCTTCTCGTACAATGAATCATTTCATATTTAAATCTTAAATGCGTGTGGAAACACCGGACGCCATTCCACGGTGGAAACGCACACACAGCTGGAGCGCCCGGCCGTCAGCACACACGCCCTGTTGACATTTGTCACAATGCTAATTTGACCAAAGAAATGCACACAAAAGCTGTTTGTGCATGCATCCAGTGTGTGTGTGTGTGTGTGTGTGTGTGTGGTTTTCGTGGGAACAACGGAGTTTGCTTTTCAGACCGAGGTGGCAGCATCCAAAAAATGTTCAAGCTAATGGAGCGATGGATGAGAAAGGAAAGCGACTGATGGATGGAGAGAGAGAGAGAGAGAGAGAGAGACTACTTATGTGATGTTAACACCCTGGTTCTGGATCCCAGAGGGTTAAAACATCTCGTATCACATCCGGCGGCTCCGGAAGCTCAACCGAATGTTCTGTTTGTGTCTCGACGTCAACATCAGGAAGGAAAGGAATATCCAGATGAAACTAGCTAAACACGTAATCCCGACATCAAAGGCAGGAAATCGGCTCGTTGTTCCTACCTTCACGTAGTCCACGGTGGCGTCCGGGCTGGCAGCGGGTTCCCTGGGGAACACAGACAGAGACAAGGTTCTGTTTAGGGAACGCATCTCTCGAGCGGGTCCCCGAGGGAGGGGCGCGACGACCTCAAATGATCCGGTGGGGACGGTGCTGATGCTGCGTCTTCTTCTGCTTGGTTCTGTCCAGTGGAGGTTTAAAGGTTCTGATCCAGATGAGGATCCACGTTAGCAGAAAGCCAATTCAAGGTTCTGATCCAGATGAGGATCCACGTTAGCAGAAAGCCAATTAAAGGTTCTGATCCAGATGAGGATCCACGTTAGCAGAAAGCCAATTCAAGGTTCTGATCCAGATGAGGATCCACATTAGCAGAAAGCCAATTCAAGGTTCTGATCCAGATGAGGATCCACGTTAGCAGAAAGCCAATTCAAGGTTCTGATCCAGATGAGGATCCACATTAGCAGAAAGCCAATTCAAGGTTCTGATCCAGATGAGGATCCACATTAGCAGAAAGCCAATTAAAGGTTCTGATCCAGATGAGGATCCACGTTAGCAGAAAGCCAATTCAAGGTTCTGATCCAGATGAGGATCCACATTAGCAGAAAGCCAATTCAAGGTTCTGATCCAGATGAGGATCCACGTTAGCAGAAAGCCAATTCAAGGTTCTGATCCAGATGAGGATCCACGTTAGCAGAAAGCCAATTCAAGGTTCTGATCCAGATGAGGATCCACGTTAGCAGAAAGCCAATTCAAGGTTCTGATCCAGATGAGGATCCACGTTAGCAGAAAGCCAATTCAAGGTTCTGATCCAGATGAGGATCCACGTTAGCAGAAAGCCAAACCGAACGGGAGCAGCCGCAGAAATTCAGCGTTCCGAGTTCCTCTGACAGAAATATGATGGTTGAGCTGCCTGAAATAAGACGGTCCCTCTCTCTCTCTCTCTCTCTCTCTCTCTCTCTCCCTCCCTCCCTCCCTCTCTCTCGCTCTCTCTCTGCCCCCCCCCCTCCCTCTCTCTCTCCTCCCCCACCATAACACACATCACGCCTGCCTTTCTGAGTCCACTGACAAATTCCCAGAGAGGTCAGAGCACACACACACACACACACGCACACACACACACACACGCACACACACACACACACACAACATTTTTTCAGACATGTTACCTTGGCGGAGGTGCGCTTGTTTCGTCCACCAACAGTCTCCGGACTGAACTGTAGCTAAAACGTGCAAATCGTTCCTTTCATGCTGATACTTCAGTTTATTAGCGTAGCTTAGCATCGCTCCCTACTTGAGGCATAAACCCCAGTGAAAGAGGCAATTAGCCCAAATCCAAGACTGCGTTTTCAAGGTTGGTAGTTTAAATCCCCTAAGCCGGTGCTGCTGTTCCCACGGGAACATTAGCATGTTTAGCTTTAAGCCCTCCGAGTTTAATACGGCCATAAATAATGAGATTTAGTTGTGCAACCCGACAGAAGTCTCCATTCACTCCGTCACCGTTCAGAGGAGGCGGGGGCCCTCAGGGTCGCAGGATGGAGATCGCTATGGCAACTGAGGAGAATGGAGGAGGAGAACACAGAACATCTCCGAAATCAGTTTGGCTCGACGTCCAGCGCTCGCCGTTGTCGTGAGCTCCGCTTCGGAGGAGTTGGCGGTCGGATGGAACTCCGATCGGCCCCCGAGACGTCACCACGGCAACCACCTGCTCCTCGTAAACCCCAGCTGGGCTCTCGAGGCTGAGGTGGGGAGCGATGAGAATCCTCACATACCAGACAACACCCATAAAAAAAAACCCTCCTGGGGCAGAATGCGCGTCTACAGAGGGGTAACCCCTTCAAAGCGCGGAGAGGTCAAAGGTCAACACGTCCGCTCATGAAAACAAGACACGAGCGATGCTCTCCTCCTCACATCTTCATGGCTGTTACTTTTCAACCCTCATTCTTCCCTGATAACGTTTACCGCTCCCGACCAGAAGTCCCAAAATAACGGACACAAAGCGCCGTCAAAGCGAGAAGGCCGAAGGCCGCACATTCCGAGCTGCTGACCGCAGCCAGCGCGGCTGTTTCTGCCCGTGTTGCTGAAGCAGCATCAGAAACGGGCTTCTTCTGCTCCTCCAAACCGCCAAACTGACCAGAGACAGAAAAGCGAGGACAGAACCAGCAGGAGGCGGGGCTCGCCGCAGTCTTTTTCTGGCTACCGTTGTGCTTTTGAGCTTACTGCGTATTTGTGCATGTGGGAGAGAGTGACACAGCGACAGTGGGAACGCATGCGGCGTCTGCAGACAGCCTGCAGGGGGCAGTGTTTCCCATTGGCGCATCTTTTATTCCACAGAAGAGCCTTTTTGCAGCATCTAGAATATAAAATAAATGAAGCTAAAGCTAGCTTTAGTCCTCGCTTCACGCACGGCAGATTTTCATCTCAGAATCTCGGATGGATTTTGTTGAATTTATCTAAAGGAGCAGAAAAGTTGCACGTGTCTTTTCTCCTTTCAACTCTGCTGTGGCCGCCGTCCGTCTCCTGACCCCCCCCCTGACCTTGTGCAACAAAAGGGGTCCGGGGTCACAGGTCAGCCTTCAGCAGCCGCGCTGGAAAGTCAAGACTGACTGGCTGTGACATTCCGAGGAGTTCGGAAGGAAAGTTTTGGATTTGACCCGGACAAACTGTCCCGCTGAGATGAAGAGGAGCAGACGAAGAGCCCCCCAGTAATCTGTGATCTGTCCTGCCACACCCTGACCCACAAAGGTAACCCAGCTGCTGGGGGCAACACGCACACATGCACACACGCACACACACACACACACACACAAAGCTGGCTGCATCAGATACAGTCTGTTGTAACTCTACACCAGAGATATAAAGGTAGGAAGACACGATGAGGGGTGAGTGTGTGTGTGTGTGAGTGCGTGTGTGTGTGTGTGTGCGTGTGTTCCCTCTGAAGTCGAGCCAAACATTTAACCCCTTCAGGAATCTTGACAGACTCAGGCAGGAAGAATTTCATCTTTTCATGCTCGCCTTGCATTGAAACGCGCTTCGTAAAGGTTTTCAGGAAAAGGAAACGGTCAAACATTGCGTCACTTCCTGTTTACGTTTATCGGTTCTTCGTGTCAGGATGAACTTTGCATTTACGTTTAAAAAGCGCTCACCTGCGACCACGGAAGTCGTCGCTGCTGTTTTTACCCAGCGGCGAGGTCATGGGTTGATGGGCGTGTCCGGGAGGCGGCGGCAACGTCCCGCACAATATCTGCTGCGTTTGATTGGCTCTGGATTCCCAGGTGTAGTTACCGTGGGGGGTGTTGGCCCCGCCTCTCTTGCGTCGAGGCAAAGTTCCGTGAATGGAGATTGGCTGGTAGGCGGGGACGGGCAACCCTGATTGGTTGCCGGCCGGCCCCGGAGGGAGACTGGGAGAGAAAAATAAAAGCATGGAACTGAGAAATGTTCTTGGTTCAGCCGGAACCAGGGTTCTGCTGGCCGTCTGACTCACCCGGGTCTGGAGCTGAAGAGGTCCATGGAGGAGGCGAGGGAGGTCTGGAGCGTCACGGGGGTGGGGGGGACTCCCCCCAGGGCGGGGTGTGCATGGAGGGACCTGGGGAGACTGGCAAAA
>NC_090905.1:1368427-1388427 GCF_040956055.1 Brachionichthys hirsutus
CTCACGACTCGCGTTGATGTTTTGGCGTGCAGGTGAGGAGTCTGGTCGGGGCGAGCTGTTCAGCCGCTAC
Organism: Brachionichthys hirsutus; assembly: GCF_040956055.1. Lineage (NCBI taxonomy): Eukaryota > Metazoa > Chordata > Actinopteri > Lophiiformes > Brachionichthyidae > Brachionichthys > Brachionichthys hirsutus. Next base: position 1,368,498 of record NC_090905.1, read on the forward strand.
GACCGTCTCCTGCTGCAGAACACTCTGGACGCCATGCCCGGTGGGTTCCCCTATAAGGCATGGTCTTCATTTCTGCATGGGGGTTACAACCCAGACATTTCTGCCCCCCCCCCCTTACGTGCTCTTAGATGTGGTGTACTGTCCACGGCTCTCCTGCGGCTCGCCGGTTATCCGGGAGGCGTCCGGCTCTGCAGCCGTTTGCCCCGCGTGCAGCTTCGCCTTCTGCGCCGCCTGCAGGAAGACCTACCACGGAAGAGACGACTGCCGGGGAAAGAAGCTCGCCAAAGCGAGCGAACGCAAGCAGGAAGACCGAGCAGACCTGCCACAGACGGCAGGTAGGACGGGTCACACCTGGGCCCCTACCTGCCACAGACGGCAGGTAGGGCGGGTCACACCTGGGCCCCTACCTGCCACAGACGGCAGGTAGGACGGGTCACACCTGGGCCCCTACCTGCCACAGACGGCAGGTAGGACGGGTCACACCTGGGCCCCTACCTGCCACAGACGGCAGGTAGGACGGGTCACACCTGGGTTTAAATCAGAGGGGCGCTGCTCTCACGTCTTACCTTCTGGGCTGTGTCTCTCAGAGGGGGTCCAGGCCCTGTGGGAGGACTATGCCAACCGGCAGCAAGCAGAGGCAGCGCCTCCTGGAGGCCAGATATGGAAGAGACATCCTGCGGGTCTCCGTTGTGGACCGTCTGAGTGAGACCTGGGTAGAGAAGAACAGCAAGTACTGCCCTCACTGCTTTTGCAGAATAGAGGTATACATAATATATATTATATTTCCATGTGAGAATCGTGTGTTTGGGTGACAGAATATTGCTTTTCTGACTGTGTCTTTGCGTTTTGTGTTGCAGAAGAACAGCGGATGCAACATCATGACGTGCTGTCGGTGCAGAGGAATGTTCTGCTGGGTCTGTCTCACCAGATTGTCGGATCACAGGAGCGCACATTTTCGGGATGGTTCCTGCGCGCTCTGGGGAGACGTGCCATATTCCGATAATTAGGAAAACCACTGAAGGATTTACGCGGATTCTGCTGTAAAATGCACAAGATTGAAAAAAGCTGCGGAGAATCAACACAATATACAGAACAGGAAACTAAAACTTAAAGATCTAACATCTTAATATGTTTAACTTATATTGAAGCTTTTTCAAACATGGTGTTATTCTCCATTATGACCAGTAGAGGGCAATAAGGGTGCAGCTGTGGGTCGAGCGGGTCGTCCAGTGACTGATAGGTCAGCAGTTCAAAGTCCAGCGCAGACTGTCTGCCAAAGTGTCCTTGGGCAAGGCACTGGTCTCCAAATCACTCCCAGTGGGGGGGCAGTTATTTAATTGTCGGCGCTTTGCATGGCCGCAGTCGCCCACAAGAGCGTGAATGCGTGAATGTGAGACTTGTAAAGCGCTTTGGGAGCTTTAGATTTAAAGACGTGTCAAGTCTCTGTTGTTTATTTGTTGATGATAAATTCTAGCAGATCAAACATCACAACATAACCGGAAACGATCCATAACAACGCTCAAGTTTCGTATCCGGTTTTATTGGAATATTGTTCCCTGATTTGCGGTTGTTTACCTTTTAATGAATTTTTTTTATTTTGCTTTCACTTGGACAAAATTCTTGTTGTGCCTGGACTCATTTGAAACGAACCTTTTTATTATTGTTGTTGTTATTTATATTTATATAAAGAGAGGACTTCAGGTACCTCGGGTCAACAGTGCAGAGTGATGGAGAGAATGTGGAAAGGAGGTGAAGAATCGTGTGCAGGCAGGCTGGAACGGGTGGAGCAAAGTATCAGACAGTGGTGAGGACAGCCACGATGGACGGCTTAGAGACAGTGGTGAGGACAGCCATGATGGACGGCTTAGAGACAGTGGTGAGGACAGACATGATGACGGCTTAGAGACAGTGGGGAGGACAGCCACGATGGACGGCTTAGAGACAGTGGTGAGGACAGACATGATGGACGGCTTAGAGACAGTGTCTCTGAGGAAGAGACAGGAGGCGGAGCTAGAAGTGGAGAGATGAAGATGCTGAGGTTCTCCTTGGGAGTGGAGTGAGGGAGGACGAAGCAAAGGACAGGGTGAAGTGGAGAACGTTGTGTTGCTGTGGCGACCCCTCATGGGACAAGAAGAAAGGACAGAAGCACAGTAGTAGATGGAGTAAAGAATAATACGTCTACTATTAACACCGATAAGCAGAACTGGTGAGTGCGAGCCGAGGCGTGGAGGACGACGCATGAGACGCACTTTAATAGTCATCAGGCCAGTGAGGAGCATCGTCTGCACGTTTATTCATGTCAGAAAACACACACAAACACACAAACACACACACACACAAACACACACACACACCGTTCAGCGGTGCGTCGGCAACATAGTTCAGAGGCACTGACAGTGTGCTGAGGTTTCTGCAGACGGGAGATCCTGCTGGGGCGATAAGGTTTGCGGCCCATGATGGCTGATGGAGGAGGAGGGTCCTGAATTCCGTCGGTGTATGAGACTGACTCTGCAGACGTAGGGGTGGGGGGGGGGGGGGGGTAGGTGGGCGATCAATTCTATGCATCCATATCAGAAACCTGCAGCTAAAGGGCTTTGGGGTATAAGGCCATTCTCTGAGCCTGAGGCAACTAGCGTATCTTAGCTTAGCATAAAGTCTTAAAGTAATTGCACGGGAGCATAAAGTCTTAATATAAAGATGATTACATGGATCAACATTCTTAAGCAAAGTTTTCTTTGTTAGCCGAGCTTCTTTAATTTGCGTCGTCTCTGAAACGGCTTCATGGTTCATTAACCTTCACTCCCAGTGATTTCCTCGTGCGTATATGCGCAGGGAAGCCAGGGACAGCTGCATGCCGCATGCTGCATGCTGCATGCCGCAGGCCGGGACAGAGCACGGCTCAACTACAGAAATTTGCAATTTCAAAGGATTGTTTCATGCATAATGTTAAAGCTCCAATGCCGTAATAAAAAAAAAGCCCATGTTGATCACTGAAATCAAACTGGAGGTGTCTCATTCGATCAAAGGAACAAATTCATTGTGCTATTTATCGTTTGAACTGTGTCTCCGCCTCGCGGTGACGCCCACCTGCCCCGCCCTGACCAGTCGGACAGCTCGACACGTGGATAAAACACACAGAGGTACAAATATTATGCTCGTCCATAACAAAGCTAACCTTGTAAACATGCCGAACAGCATGAGATAGCAGAACTGTCTATAAACGCGCGTCATTTTATATTCAGTGCAAAATTCTGATTCTTTCCTTTGCACAGACTGACATGTCCGACCAGCTTCCTCTTCATCGTCCATGCTTCCTCTTCATTGTCTAAAAAAAGTGCCTTTATTAGAATAACAACTGTAGTTTTTAACAAATGAAGACGGAATGAGACTGGCAACAAAATACATCCAAAAATAGTCCAGAAGAAAAGGAGAAAGCTACCGGAGGTCTGGCTTCAAATTGGTTTCCATGGACTCCTGAATTTGATTTCAATTCCGGTTTCTGAATCTTTCTTAAATGGAACAAAAACACAATTTTACAGATGCTTTTTTTCTTTTTTTACACTTTCACATCTGCCCTCTTCACCTTAAGCAGAAAATGATGAGGACTGTAAAATCAGCTTCATCATTGGCCTCGAGATGCAAGAGAAAACTCTTCTTCTTCTAATTCTTCTCAGTACCTCATTTAGTTTTAATCAGGTAAAATGCAAAGTAAGGAAAACGCACAATCAACGAGGTTCTCGGCTTTCTCAGAAGTTAGAGAACGCGTGATTGATATTCTGATCATTAAATCTTCAGTGCATCAGAGAAGACGATCCAATCCGCATGCAGAACCGGGAACGTTTAGCCTCATCTTCTCAAACGGCCTTTGGCTGTCCACACCGACCCAAGCTGCAGATCCGGTCTTATCAGAAGATGTTCTCTGCGCTTCAGACACTTCATTTCCTCCGTTCCCCCTGCAGGTTATTATTTCATGCATTTGCTGTAGGCATCTGGGTGAGCCTGTCAACATAATAGAAGGTTTCATGTAATACAAAGCGTGTTATTTCTAGGAGGAGGAGGAGGAGTGCTATTATCAGACTGCAACCCTGTCTACTGTGACAAACTCCTTGACTCGCTGTGCCTCACCCACAGCTTTGGTTACAGCTCTGCTTTCATCAGCTGCTTCTTTTGTTCCTTTTTGATTAAACCGCACGGAGCGGCGGGCCGATAAAACACCGACCGTGTCACACGTTTAAATCCCCAAACACTGCAGGGCTTTGTCCTCGCAGCACTCCTGAGCGTCCTGGTGTGAGTGTTTGTCGTCCAGATGCACGCGCTGTGTGTGTGTGTGTGTGTGTGTGTGTGTGCATGAAATAAAATTATTAAGGTTTGTATAAGGATCTAAATTCCTGCATAACAAATTACATCTAAAAACCTGCAAAATACACTTGTCTGTTCCGTTAAAGGCACAGTACGCACATTTTTAGCCGGTACCAAATCAAATCTGATACCGACTAAACTCTAAAGCAGCTCAACATTGGGCCAACGCCAAAACAAATGGTGACATGTATGTCATACTATATTCATAGCTATGCAATTTGGATATATTAACATAATAATTACGTCGATTTAATACAATAAGATAGAAAAACCCAAGCAATACTGTCCTAGCCAGAGCTACCGCTTTAGCCTAATGCTCACTCAAGGCACGAGCAAGGCTAGCCAGCCTTCATCGTCACGCCGCTAACGGAGTCACGCTGTTGGTTGTTGTGCTTTGTTTTTGAATTAGCAATAGCGTGTTAAACGCTATTACCTGTAGTCTAAAAAAGGATTTTCTCCTTCGTATCAGTCCCCGTAAAAAAACAAAATACCTGGAGGGCCGATTTACGTAAAAGAATTGAAGAAGTGCCCGAGGCGGAGTCTCTGTTCACACCTGAACCCTCGGCTTTCTTTACGTGCACGTTTTCCCCCACGTAGCCCGAATTGACCACATTTGCATGCAGCTAATTAGCATTAGCGTGTATCCCGTGTTCAGCCTGTTCCTGCTTCTCTCTACCGATAGCTTCAATCGATGGGGGCATTAGGTTGGACACGAGGCGAGACTTTAAAGGCCTCATCCCTTCACTAAACGTGCCTTTCCGTGTCCCCGGCCCACTCTGCCCCGCCCTCGTTTCTTAGCTGTAGCCAAGGTTCTCCATCTCATGGCGGTATCTTAACTCGGACACTTTTGCTTTGTGCTGCTTGCTCTCCAGATGCTGCCTGAAGTCCGTCTCCTGCTCCGCTCCACAGTTGCACATGGAGCAGTAGAATTGTCCACTGGGAGTCACACACATGGCCAAGTCCCTGGGGATACGCTGCCTCGGTCGGGGGTTGTAGTACGGGCCTGCAGGGGGGGGGGGGGGGGGGGTTCATTGATTAAGTTGGACCGGAATCAATTATTTTGACTTTTCTTCAGAAAACTGAGCTAAAGAGAAGGAATGAAACCCAGAAGGACAGTTACCCAGTCATTCTATTGAGGAGGACTCCCTTTCAAAGGAATAGCCCCTCCCTCCCGACGCCGCAGCCAAAACGGGACGGAAATGATACGGAATGTGTTAAAATAACTTTCATTATTCTTTAGTCTTTCGTACTATTTACACTTTTGTGTGTTATCTGTTGCGTGTTTAGATAAACACCGTTACATACTAATAGAACTGCAGGCATGTAAATCTCGATTCCATTATCTCTTATGGGAAATACAGTTCGGTTTTCGAACGGTATTATGGAACTAATTATGCTCTGTGGTATTAGAGTGATCATTTAAAACATGACAGTTTTATAGCACCTGTGTGTGTGTGTGTGTGTGTGTGTGTGTGTGTGCGTGTAGGTGCGTGTGTGTGTGTCCAAAGAGGAGAAAAACAAGAATGGAAAGAGCTATAAAGACATGGAGGAGGCAAACGCAGGAGAAAGAGAGCAGCTATTTTTGGTTTGGTCAATCATGAGAACTGATTGAATCAGCAGAATGCCGCTGTGTGTGCGTGTGTGTGTGTGTGTGTCTGCATGGGGGGGGGGGGCTGTATGATTTATTCTGGCTCTGCTATTTTTCTCTGCGGAAAGGTGAGACAAAGATTTTGTCTGTCCCGACTCTGTCCCGACTCTGTCCCGCTGTCCATTTAAAACGTTCTCAGTGAACATTCAAGAGCATTCAAGTCAAATATTGAAAGGACTATTTGTTACGTTTCCTGTGAAAGAGAGTTTCCCTCCAGAACGGAGCGCCGTGCCTGACAGCTGCCTGCTGGACGTCTATTTGTGTTTTTGAATATTCTACCTGGCATGGAGGCAGGTAGCTGCGGACTGCGACGGGTTTTCACCAGTCGGTACTCGCTGCCGTCTTTTCTGGTTCTCCTCGGGGCCGTCTCGCTGCTGCCGTCCTGAAACGGGCCCGAGACGGAACCATTTATCCGGCTGCTTTAATTACGCTTCAAATGTTTACAGGACTTGTGGATCCTGTGACTCGGACCTACATGCTGCTGGAGTTCTGCTGGGCCTCAGCGAGCCGCAGCTTCTTGGCGTGGTTCTTGCCCTGGTAGTGGGCCTGGGCTACCGCCGGCGAGCTGAAGGAGGCGTCACACAGCTTGCAGTAGTCGTTCTCTGTGGCCAGGATGACCCGGGTCGCCCCCTTGTACAACGCCTGGAGTGACAAAGGAGAGGGAAGCTTTTTCTTTTTTAATATCTGGTGGGAGTAAGAGAAGAATTTCACCCAGGAGGCCTCTTGAGACGTCCAACTAGGAAATATACACATCGTTCCTTCACTTTCTCGGGGCTTTAATGTTTAGGATGATTATTGAGCATAATGCTCATCATTCCTCTGGTTTTAATTCTATTATTTTATTGTTTCTATTTGTTAAATGATGCTTTAATCCAAAGACATCTTGGATTTAGGTTTCTGTTCGACACTAAACATCTTTTAGCTCTGATTTTGGTCGCCGCCCACTTCTGATGATGTGAGCTTCCACCGTTCAAACCACACAGAGTGACTCTGCAGTTCCTTCCACCTCCGCAGAGGGGAAATGACCTACATCAGCAGATAAGCCGCTTCGGCAGCAACACATCCGCCCCCTCTACACCCGGAGCGTTTGGCTGCGGTGCTGCGTTTCCGAGGCTCCTGACCTGCCTGCCTGCGTCGCAGTCGGACGATCCTGAACTGAGGGTCGTCTGGCCCGGGGCCTCCAGGGCCTCTGGGATCCTGATGGCCGGAGGCTGTTGACTGCCGGCGTAGAAGTTCCTTAACTTCTTACTGTGGTTCTTCCCCTAAAGAGACAGAAGGAGAGCGTTTAGGGAACGTAATATTTCACGTGTGATTCAGTGTTTTAGCTGACCTGGTAGTGAGCCTGAGCCTGCTGGGCCGAGTTGAGGGTGACATTGCAGAGCTTACAGTACAGCGGTTTGCACAGTTCCCCCAGCCCCAGAGAGTCCTCCTGCTCCTCCATGCCCAGCGGAGAGCCCTCGTCCTGGGGCTGGTCGCTGGCCGGGGCTGGCTGACCCATGACAGGACCCGGGATGAGGCAGGACACCGGTGCAGGAACCAGGGTCGGTCCTGGAGGCCTAGGGGGCGGCGGGGAGGACAGTGGGCTGGGTGGGAGGGGGAATTGACTTGCTCCACGTGCCGCCACAAGTGGAGGAACCAATGCAAGAGCCGGGTTCAGAGGTGGGGGCCCCAAAGGTTGTGTGAGGTCCATGGTTGGAGGCACTGCTGCGTGTGTGTGATCTACAGGTGGAGGCCCCAAGGCGTGCGCCATGGGCGGAAGTCTCAGCGTCTGAGCAGGGGCCATCGGAGGGGGGCCTAAGCTGTGGGGAGGCCTCAATGTGTGAGATGCAGTTATGGGATGGGGCCCGAGAGTCTGGGTGGGAACCAGAGTCGGGGGTCCAACTGCCTGAGTAGGGGCCATGGGCGGAGGCAACAGCTGGTGCAGAGAGTCCATGTGTTGGAAAGGCTGCTGGGGATAACTGAAGAGACTGAGGGGGGGCTTCAGCAGGGTCCCCGGACCTGTGGACACGGGAGGAATAACGGGTTAACCGCCGGACACGAAGGTCGTTTCCATCCGCCCTTCACCTGGGATGGGTCACCCTTCAGACAGGAGAGGGCTGTTCAACACCTTTATCCTGAGACACACACACACACACACACACACACACACACACAGCGCCTGCAGCCATGCATGAGAGGCGCTGCATGCTAATGCTAATACATGTGCGCAAACACAAACAGAGACAATCCTCCCTGATCAGAAGAGATCTGACATGTGTGTGTGTGTGTGTGTTGTCAGGTCAGGTCAGTAAAAGGCCAACAGCTGTGCTGGAAGCTTTTATCTGGAGTCCAATTGGACGGCCAGTGGCGGTGATTCATGGGCCCAGAATAACAGCCGGGAGTGTTTGTGTTTAAGCCGCGGCTCGCTGTCCGTGTGTCTGTCTCTAGTCTCTCGTCGTCTGTCTGTCACCTGGTCTGGCTGATTTCAGGAGAAAGGCATGCTGGAACTCGCCCTTATCACTCCATGACCTTATCGCTCGCCGTACAAGTGAAAATTATTTGCATTTCATCGTTGGCGTCGTGAAAGACGAGCGGAGGGAGTGGTTGGTAACAGAACCTCATGCTTCACTGTCAAGAGAGTGCAAACGGGTCTGGATTAGAACCCAGAGAGGCGACACAGTCCATTGTCCTTTTATCTCGGTGCGTCCGGCTTTAATGCCACACACACACGCGCGCCTCGCTGCAGTCATATCGGACTTTGCCTCTTCCGGAGAAGCTCTCTCATTCGGTCTGACCTCTGCAGTCTTTGTGTCCCTTAAAGTGAGCATCCAGGAGTGAGGAAGTACAATCGCTAGTTCAGACGACGGCCTGAAGGTCGGACAGATGATGCAAAACGCCGGCAAATGAGCGAGGAAGCGTCTGCGTGCGGGGAAATTACAGACAGTACTCGCATTGAGATAACACAAATGAGAGTACAAGAGCATTTCCCTTTGTTGCTGTGATCAATACAATCTCTCTCAACAGCATAATCTTCTGACTTAATGCCCCTGAATGACGTTTTGTGTTTATTTAACTCCTGGTTATGATCCAGATGTCAATGAGAAAGATCTGGTTAAATTCTGTCTTTATCACATTTGAATTTTCCCAGCAGGTGAGGAAATATTGAAAAAACTAAAAAGCTTTTATCTATTTTTATTTATGAGAGTAAAACGGGACTTTATCATACGGTAGAAGAAACTACAAAAAGTCTTTTTGACTCTTTCTAAGTCTGCAATCACAAATAGACACTGTGAAAGCTGAAAACAACATTATGATAATTATTACAATACAGGACTGTTTCACAAGGATATAATAACGGGGAAAACAGATTTATTACTTAATTTATACCAAAGCAGATGTGTGATGACGCCAACATTAATCCATAGTATGATGCACATGCACTCAAAGTTTCATGAAAAAATATCAGCTTTTGAGTTATGATCCCTTTTTTTCTTGATATGTAGCAAAGCAAGAAAAGCCTGGCAGCTACTGCTCAGGCCCCTTCAGGCGCCCCTTAATGCATTAATTACTATGGGGGGGGCAACTTATTCACTTGTCATGGACATGCACAAACCAAAAAAAAACAACCGAAGTGGACAAGATAAAGAACATTCCCCGATTCAATGCCACGTAAAAGACGTCACTTTCCAGATCAGCACCGGACAGCTCCATAGGCAGCCGGCTACCTATGGAGCTGTCCGGTGCTGATCACTTGCTTCACTCTAAAAACAGGCCAACTGTTATGAGATGGAAAGTGATGAGCGGCGTATCTCCGCTGTCGGACACCTGAACCCTCAGATGCAGAGCTCTAGACCCTCAGATGCAGAGCTCTAGACCCTCAGATGCAGAGCTCTAGACCATCAGATGCAGGGCTCCATCAGATGCAGAGCTCTAGACCCTCAGATGCAGAGCTCCATCAGATGCAGAGCTCTAGAGCTCTAGACCCTCAGATGCAGAGCTCTAGAGTCTAGACCCTCAGATGCAGAGCTCTAGACCATCAGATGCAGGGCTCCATCAGATGCAGAGCTCTAGACCCTCAGATGCAGAGCTCTAGACCATCAGATGCAGAGCTCCATCAGATGCAGAGCTCCATCAGATGCAGAGCTCTAGACCCTCAGATGCAGAGCTCCATCAGATGCAGAGCTCCATCAGATGCAGAGCTCTAGACCCTCAGATGCAGAGCTCTAGACCATCAGATGCAGAGCTCCATCAGATGCAGAGCTCCATCAGATGCAGAGCTCTAGACCCTCAGATGCAGAGCTCTAGACCATCAGATGCAGAGCTCTAGAGTCTAGACCATCAGAGCATATCGCAGCATCCAGAAACTGACCAGTACAGGACTGGTGCGCCCTCCTACATGACACGATGATGATGATGATGATGATGATGATGATGATGACAGCAGCACAGGCTTCAGCATCCACGTTCCAGCTGCAGATGTCTCCAGTTGGATTTTTCTACATCGCTGCACATTGGCGCATAAGACCGCTGCCGGTCGGGGGGGGGGGGTCTTGTGTGTCCTCCCTTACCTGGTAATCGGGCCAGATAATGGCTGCTGCCCCCGTAGCGGACCTGCGGGGAGCTGTAATTCCTGCAGAATGCTGCGCTCTGGTAGTTCGCTGCATCCCCGGTGCGCAGCTGCAGCGCCATCACCGCAGTCACATCCTTCAGCCAACTTCTCTCCAGACGCTGACAGTCCCGACCACACGCTCCGGAGCTGCGGCTCCTACCAGCGGGGGGGGTCCACAGTAGAGAGAAAAACATCCGGTAAATACGCGTTAAAACACAAGACGTTGCATTTTGCGTCTCTGCTGACCATATAGATATATATATATAAAAAAAGGCTTTCTGATTTGTAGAGTAGGTATTTTGTTATGACATATTCGATGCAGATTCTCCCCCCCCCCCCCCCCCCCATCTTGGTACGGTCCGTTTCCGCTGCTGATTTGCATGGATGGCAATCATGACACTTTGAATGAATGTGTTACACCTCAGATCGCCCTCAGAGATATTTCTGTTTAGGACGGGGTCAAATCTGATGGAGAAACAGCCGCTGGGATAAAAACAAGATGAAAACATTCAAAAAGCAAATAAAGAGCTTAGCCCAGCCTATGGAAACAAATGGAGAGCTGAATGTACAGCAGGAAATAATAATAATAATAATAATAATAAAATAATAAAATAATAATATTTAATAATAATAATTATTATTATTATTATAATAAAGAAAGCGCATCCTCATTTTATCCAAGCCTTTTATTATTATTATTATTTTATCCAAGCCTTTTATTATTATTATTATTTTATCCAAGCCTTTTATTATGCCGCTATACGGTCTTAGTTTATCATTAGATCATTATTTAATGTATTTCATCATTTTAACGCGTCTTTTTCCTCTACTTTATGTATTTTGTGGCGTTTTAGGCTTAACCCTTCAGTCCTTTCTTCATCTTCAAATGTTAGTGATCACTTGTGTGATTGTATTTGGTGGCCTTTGCTATAACTATTGATTATAAAAAAGTTTTTTCTTTCTTTTAATATTATTGACTGTTGTCTTCTCCCTCTGCATGTGTGTGTGTGTGTGTGTGTGAGAGGAGGAGGGTCCGCCCCCCCCCCCCCCCCCCCCCCCGGACAGGCAGCGTGGCTGCGTTGCCGCAGCAGAGTCGACCTGTCCAGTCAACCAGCTGCTGTTTTAGCGTCCTTCGGTCGAGTCCTCCTTCTTGTTGGACACTTTTGGACACGGTCTCCGTAACTGTCCCCACTTTTCCAAGCCACAAAGCAATCGAGGATTGATGATCGGATCTACCGGGACACCGGAGCGACCATCCTGCTTCCCGCGGCGCCGGGGGAGCCACCAGCCGGCCGTGGGGACCTGGATGGATCGGCTAGCTGGAAAATGCTAGCTAACTGGCATTAGCCTGGGCGAGCCTGGCGTTTTCAAGCGTTTCGCTACGTTGAAACCAGCTCAAAGGGGTAAATTACGAATTAAATGTATTTATATTTGTGTCTTTTTTTTTTTAGATAATTTACCCGCTTTTAACAGCAGAAAATCATTTTCCAACAAGAGGATGAGGCTGGGCGCTAGCCGCTAAGCTAGCTAGCTAGTGGAACTGAGCGCTGTAAGCTAACGCTGACCATTCCCAAACTATTGGACGTTCTCAGGCCGCGTTGAGGCGGATTGCGACGCTTATTGGCGAACTGTCATTTAAATTGTGTTATAAATGTGAGCGTTGCTGTTGTGCTGCTGTCATCACCAAACACGTCAGCTAGCCGGATGCTAACCGGATGCTAGCCGGTGTGTTTACGCCTTCATTTCCTCTAATTGTTCCCTTTTTTCTGTGACAGCGTGGAGATGGATTGAAGCATGAAGGGCGGAACTGTCCCATCGCAATAGGAGGACTTCTCCCCACGGTCTGCAGGACGGAGCCCTTCCTCCTCCTCCTCCTCCTCTTCACCTTCATGTTCCGGTGACCGTCCAGAAAAGACAGTTTGTCCTCTTTGTGGCCGACATTTCGATGAGATATGTTGATAGCTGGTGTGAAAATCTAGTTTATGTGATGTTAACAATGGTAGGACTGCTGGTCGCCTCTGGGTCTGTGGTTGCATGCTTGTGTCCCAAAGTCTCTCAGTTTCCCCACATCCTGTTTGAGGAAGCTTCCTCCTTTTGTTTCCGAAGTGCTGAGCTGCATCCTGATCAGGATCACAGATTGGACGACTGCTCAATGGCGGTTTTGTTCTAACGTAGTTGTTCTTTTTTGTGCTGTTTGTTGGAGCTTTGGTTTTTGTGCCCCCTTGTTTTTGGACGATCCGTGTCTTCTGGAAAACCACATGACAGAATTAAAGGAACCGTCACCCATTGTTTATAAGCGCCCTGAAGGTGTGCCTTTTCCAGTTTAACTTATTTTTACGTTTTGCACCAGTTTACTCACGTCCACAAAGCACAAATTGGAGTTGTTGTTTTTTTGTTCCACATTTGTTGGGGACCATCCTCTCACTACGTCAAATCCCCAAAACACTTCCGGAGTTTAGTGAAATGTTAGATCTCCCCCGCCGGAGCTTCAAACACGGCCTCTGTTTTTGGGGGACTAGAAGGAATGCGGTGTGGTGACGAGATCCCTGTTGGGTAGAGCCGGTATGAAGGTCTGCAGCATTTACAGAACTCGATTCTGGCCGGTTGTTTGCTTGATCGCTTTTCTGAGAAATGTTTATGGCCAGACGTTGGCTAAAGGTTGAATGAATCCTGTTGTCGTTTTCCCAATGCCCTCACAAACACATTCTTCCTCGTCGCTGAGACACAACCCGGAGATGACTCACGGCTGTTGTTGTGTGGCCGAGCTGTTTCCCATCAGCCGTCGCATCGTATTGTTTTGAGTTCTTTTTTTTCCATCTTTTCTCTTTATGGTGTAAATTGGTTAAAATGTACCGAATTAAAATCAGTTTTAGTTCCAGCGCGCTTCGGACGCGCCCTGAACGTGTCTCGTCTTTCAGGTCGCGCTCCGCAGCCTGACTCGGTGACGGGAGAAGATGCCCCCCAGGCCGTCCTCAGGGGAGCTATGGGGCATTCACTTGATGCCTCCCAGGTAGGATTTCCCTGGATTCTGTTGTTGCCACGGATACACGTCACGTTTCATCGTGTGAAAATGCAAGACGCTGGCTCTCGTCACCCAAGAGAATTCAAATGGTGCCGACTTGGCCTGCAGGATCCTGGTGGACTGCCTGCTGCCCAACGGGATGATCCTGACGCTGGAGTGTCTCCGCGAGGCCACGCTGGTCACAATCAAACACGAGCTGTTCAAGGAGGCCAGGAAATGCCCCCTCCACCACCTCCTCCAGGAGGAGACGTCCTACATCTTTGTCAGCGTTACCCAGGTGAGATCTCTCCATTTCAGTTTGCGTAGGCGTCGATCCGAATGACGGAATGACGGGAAAACAGATGTGCGCATTCCAAATCGGTCTTCCATCCCTCCTACAGGAGGCCCTTCCGGCTCTGACTGCATTTCACGTCTGTTTTGTTTCCCCCCCTTCCTGCAGGAAGCAGAGCGGGAGGAGTTTTACGACGAGACCCGGCGGCTGTGTGACCTCCGACTCTTCCAGCCCTTTCTCAAGGTCATTGAACCAGTTGGCAACAGAGAGGAAAAGATCCTCAACAGAGAGATAGGTGATACTTTTATCATTATTCTTCATTTTGTGCTACTTGGGCTACTTGGCCGAGCTTATTTTTGACCTTGATGTGCTAAAAGGAGTCTAAAGCGGATAAGAAAACGTCATTCCATTGCTGTTACATCCGTCCGGCGCCGGGTTCTGCTCCGTCAGGGTTCGCCATCGGCATGCCCGTGTGTGAGTTCGACCTTGTGAAGGACCCCGAGGTTCAGGACTTCAGGAGGAACATCCTGAACGTCTGCAAGGACTCCGTGGAGCTGAGAGACGCCAGCGGGCCCCACAGTCGGGCGCTGTACGTTTACCCACCCAGTGTGGAGTCCTCACTGGAACTCCCCAAACACATCTACGGCAAACTGGACAAAGGTAGGCAACGGGTTCGGGGGGGGGGGGTACACGGGAAGAGGAGAACTCAATTTAGTCCAGGCAAACTCCGAACAATTAAAGGCATGTTTCTGCGTCCCAGTTCTGCTCGAGTAAAAATAGATTTAGTGACTCTTCTGTTCTCATTCTGTCTCCTCGGCGTCATTTCCTTTTTTTGTAGGTCAGATTATCGTCGTGATTTGGGTGATCGTATCTCCAAACAACGACAAGCAGAAGTATACGCTGAAGATCAACCACGACTGCGTGCCTGAACAGGTGAGGTGAAAACGACCCGAAGGGCGTCGCCGCGGCTCTCACCGCGGCCTAACGTGCGTCCCTCCGCGTGCGTCGCGGCCTCAAGGTGATCGCGGAGGCCATCCGTAAGAAGACCCGCAGCATGCTGCTGTCCCCGGAGCAGCTCAAGATGTGTGTCCAGGAATATCAGGGCAAATACATCCTGAAGGTTTGTGGCTGCGACGAGTACCTGCTGGAAAAGTACCCCATCAGCCAGTATAAGGTAAGAGCCAGGCGGCGTCTCTGCGCCCCGCCCTCCTAAGCGTCCTCCTGAGCGTCCTCTCCGTCTGTCCCCCCAGTACATCCGTAGCTGCATCATGCTGAGCAGGATGCCCAACCTGATGCTGATGGCTAAGGACAGCCTGTACACCCAGTTGCCGACGGACAGCTTCGTCATGCCTTCGTACTCGCGGCGCATCTCCACGGCGGCGTCCTACATGAACGGCGAGGTGGCCGCCAAGTCGCTGTGGACCATCAACGGGACCCTGCGGATCCGAATCCTCTGCGCCACTTACGTCAACGTCAACATACGGGACATAGACAAGGTGGGGGGGGCTCGAGCGGCGTCCTCCAGACTCTAACGGGGCCGTGAAAACAAAGAGGCCCCCTACAGGGGGTTTACTGTAATTACCTTCCTGTACATACAGATCTACGTGAGAACAGGCATCTACCTCGGTGGTGAACAGATGTGTGACAACGTCAACACGCAGCGAGTGCCCTGCTCCAACCCCCGGTAACGCCCCGCCCTCCGTCACCAAGCGCTTCCTCAGCCTCTCATTATGTCCGACCCTCACGCGTCCTCCTTTGTCTTCCAGGTGGAACGAGTGGCTCACCTACGATATGTACCTCCCAGACATACCCCGCGCCGCCAGACTCTGCCTCTCCATCTGCTCCGTCAAGGGCAGGAAGGGAGCGAAGGAGGTGAGTGGAGGAGACGGCCACTCGGCGAAACCCGGCTTGACAGGAAGCCGGACATGCAAAAACAGGAAGTGGACTCCTAGGATGCCCCATTTAGGAAAAGTCACCTCCATGAAGGAGGTTATCGTTTCTTTTGCTTTCGTTTCTGTGAATGGATGTTTATATAAAAATGAATTCATCACAGATTAATCAGGGTCTGGAGATAGCGACGCTTTAACGCGAGCGCGCTAACCCACCCGGGATCCGTGTCGCCTCCGTGAGCCGAGCCTGCTCTGAGTCTGTCTGTTTAATTACTAATCAGCAGCGGCGCCGACAGAAACCCGAGAGCAGGAGTCTTTTCCGTTCACGCCCGACGATGACGATTTGCTTGTGCGAGCCTTGTGTGTGTGCGGCGTGCGTCGATGAAGGCCGAGCGCGGATGTTATGTCAGACACCTGGGGGGCGGAGCCACGCCCCAAACCGCCCCGTGTTAGATTGAGGTCAGGCTTAGTGGATGCTCTTTCATGCCCCGCCTGAATTAAAGATAAACGCTTACTATAAATAGGTGCAATTTGACTGGCCGCCTCGGTGTAACTCAAGCTGCCCCGCGGTGTTGCCCCGGCGTCTCCTGTTCCACCGCCGCCCCTTAGCGAGGATCCGCCGAGCAGCTCGAGATGCTATCTTCAACACGTAATCGGTCTCAAGTTGTAGCTCGGAAAGGAGCACTGGAGTTCAGAGATTGTGTTTAGGCACTAACAATCTATTCAGGGATTCGTTGATTTCATCTGACGCTTTATGAGATGAAAGGCGGCGCTATTCTCAGCAGCCTCGGCGTTTCTCCTCGCTTTATCAGGAGCACTGTCCTCTCGCCTGGGGCAACATCAACTTGTTCGACTACACTCACACTCTGGTGGCCAACAAAATGGCTCTGAACCTCTGGCCCGTCCCGCATGGCCTGGAAGACCTGCTCAACCCCATCGGCGTCACCGGGTCCAACCCCAATAAGGTGAGCTTCATCCCGGGGCTGCAGCAGAAGGACGCTTTGTCCCAGACGGTCACGTTCCCTCTCCCTTCGTTTCAGGAAACGCCGTGTCTGGAGCTGGAGTTCGACCACTTCAGCAGTTCGGTCAAATACCCGGTGATGAACGCGGTGGAGGATCACGCCAACTGGACCGTCTCCAGGGAACTCGGCTTTAACTACACCCTTTCCGGACAGGTACCGGCGAGGAAGGAGGCTTCAGCCGCTGTCCCGATTCGTCCTGTCGGTAGTAATCCTGTACCGGCGGGCCGATCCTGTCGTTCCAGAGCAGCCGTGTAGCCCGAGATCACGCCTTGACAGAAAGCGACACGGAGCAGCTGAGACAGCTGAGCAACAGAGACCCTCTTTCAGAAATCACTGAGCAGGAGAAAGAATTCCTCTGGAGACACAGGTGACCCCTCACCCCCCCCCCAACCAACAGATGACTTGTTAAACACCGCGAGTCTCGATCCACGCGCTCCTCTCTCTCCCAGGCACTACTGCATGAACATCCCGGAGATCCTTCCCAAGATCCTCCTCGCTGTCAAGTGGAACTCCAGAGACGAAGTAGCGCAGGTAGCGGATGTTTGCAGTACTTTGCAGTACTTTGCAGTACTTTGTTCTCTTTGCTGATGACGTTTCCTGTGTGTAATATTTGCCTCTGCTCCAGATGTACTGTCTTCTGAAGGAATGGCCGTCCATCCGTCCGGAGCAGGCCATGGAGCTGCTGGACTGTAACTATCCGGACCCCATGGTCAGACACTTTGCCGTACGCTGCCTCGACAAATACCTGTCCGACGACAAGCTGTCCCAGTACCTCATTCAGCTCGTGCAGGTGGGGGGAAGTGAACTAAACGACGACATTGTGATTCCACAGGCTGTATCCTTCTTTCCCTCTCCTCCGGTTCCAGGTATTAAAATACGAGCAGTATCTCGACAACCCGCTGGCTCGCTTCCTGCTCAAGAAAGCCCTGACCAATCAGAAGATAGGGCACTTCTTCTTCTGGCATCTCAAGTGCGTCAACCAACCGGATACTTTCGGCGTTTCCCCCAGGGTGGGTTTTTTTTTTTTGGTCACCACCCGTTTCCCCTCGCAGGTCGGAAATGCACAACAAAACGGTGAGCCAGAGGTTCGGGCTGCTGCTGGAGGCGTACTGCAGGGCCTGCGGCATGTACCTGAAACACCTGAGCAGGCAGGTGGAAGCCATGGAGAAGCTCATCAACCTCACCGACATCCTCAAACAGGAGAAGAAGGACGAGGCGCAGAAGGTAAGGGCGTCCTGGCCTTGGGTCCCGAAGCGCATCCGGGCGTTTCAGAGGTCATCGTCATGGAGACGCGGGTGCGGGATGACACCTGTGGTTGTGTGTGTGTGCGTCCTGTGGAGGTCCAGATGCGGTTTCTTGTGGACCAGATGAAGAGACCAGACTACATGGACGCCCTGCAGAACTTCACGTCTCCTCTCAACCCCGCACATCAGCTGGGAAACCTGAGGTGTGTGTGTGTGCGTGTATGTAGGTGTGTGTGTGCGTAAATAAAACGTGTTTCGTTCCGTTCACAGGTTGGACGAATGCCGGATCATGTCGTCTGCTAAGAGGCCGCTGTGGCTCAACTGGGAGAATCCGGACATCATGTCTGAGCTGCTTTTCCAGAACAACGAGATCATCTTCAAAAATGGAGATGGTGAGCCGCGCACGCACACACACACACACACACACACACACACACGCTGTCTCAGTAAAACCCCGAAATGTGTGTGTTTGTGTCGTAGACTTGCGGCAGGATATGCTGACGCTGCAGATAATTAAAATCATGGAGAACATTTGGCAGAATCAGGGGCTGGACCTGCGGTACGGCTTCACGTCTCTGTCGCCGTGCAGTCTGCGCGGTTCCTCCCCGCCTCCCCGGCGCTCCCGGCGCTCCCGGCTGACGCCTGCTGTCGTGCGTCTGCAGGATGCTTCCCTACGGCTGCCTGTCCCTCGGGGACTGCGTGGGCCTGATCGAGGTGGTGCGCAGCTCCCACACCATCATGCAGATCCAGTGTAAAGGAGGTCTGAAGGGAGCGCTGCAGTTCAACTCCAACACGCTGCACCAGTGGCTGAAGGACAAGAACAAAGGCGAGACGTGAGTCCCCCCCCCCTCCTCTGCGTGTCCTCCACCCGTCCACGCGGACGCGTCTCTGGAAAGACGTTCTCGTTGTCCAGGTATGACATGGCCGTGGATCTGTTCACGAGGTCCTGCGCCGGCTACTGCGTAGCGACGTTTATCCTCGGGATCGGAGACCGGCACAACAGCAACATCATGGTGAAAGACGACGGGCAGGTAGGAGGCGGAGCCTCCGAGGAGGACACGCACCTTGTTTGTTTTAAAGGCTGTTTTATTCCCCCTTCAGCTGTTCCACATCGACTTTGGCCACTTCCTGGATCACAAGAAGAAGAAATTCGGCTACAAGAGGGAGCGAGTGCCCTTCGTGCTGACGCAAGACTTCCTCATCGTCATCAGCAAAGGCTCCCAGGAATGTGCGAAGACCAAAGAGTTCGAGAGGTAGCGCGGCGTGCTGGCCGCCCCCGCCGTCCCCGCCTCCTCCCACTCCTTAATTACCGTCTATTCGTGTTTTCCGTTGGTCCAGGTTCCAGGAGATGTGCTACAAAGCGTACCTCGCCATCCGGCAGCACGCCAACCTCTTCATCAACCTGTTCTCCATGATGCTGGGCTCCGGCATGCCCGAGCTGCAGTCGTTCGACGACATCGCCTACATCAGGAAGACGCTGGCGCTGGAGAAAAGCGAACAAGTGCGAAGAACCTTCCCCCCGGGCGTCCGCCCGCCGTGTCTCCGGTTCGTCCTCTCACGCTGTCCTCTTCTTCTCGCTCTGTCCAGGAGGCGCTGGACTACTTCATGAAGCAGATGAACGACGCTCACCATGGAGGCTGGACCACCAAGATGGACTGGATCTTCCATACCATTCGGCAGCACGCGCTGAACTGACCTGGGGAGGGTTAACGTCCGGCCGCTGAGACGATGGCGGGAGAGGGAGCCGCCAAAATGAGCTCAATCACGCCAGAGTTCCTCACGTTTATTCTACGACGCAAGACGGAGGAGAATGAAGAGCGCCGGAGGTCAGCAGGCGCTCTGGGGGGGGGATTTGCACAGCTCCTACAGCCTCAATGAAAAAGCGCC
>NC_090905.1:1393427-1443171 GCF_040956055.1 Brachionichthys hirsutus
CCCGGGATGATGACATCATCTAGAGGAGGAGGAGTCAGTGATGCGTTACGTCATCACGCCGGAGCGGCGGCGACCTTCAGGCGAAGCCAAGAGAGGAAAGTCCAGAGCGCCGGGGGCTTTTATGGAGCGAAGGTAAAGTACACAATCAGCCCCCCCACTCGACCCCCCCCTCTGTGTCCTCGGTGCCCACCAGGGGGGGGGGGTTCCGCCCCAAGGAAACAGAATCTGTTAATCAGCCCCTGGAAAGTTCATTCTTTCTCAGATCACCTCAGGTTAGGCTAAGCTAAGCTAACCGCCCTCAAGTTTCACTTCACCTGTCAATGTTGGCCGGCCATTCAATCAAACTTTATTTATAGGGTGACGGCGACGCCATTCAGCGCTCACCCAGCAGGCAGTCCACCTCTCTGGCGTCGGTTCCGTTCTCCATCATGTAGACCTTGGCACTGCAGGAAAACGGCTTCTGCGTGCATAACAGAGCAGAAGCCGTCGGGACGGAGGAGGAGGAGGAGGAGGAGGAGGAGGAGGAGGAGGAGGAGGAAGAGGAGGAGGAGGAAGAGGAGGGGGAGGAGGAGGAAGAGGAGGAGGAGGAGGAGGAGGAAGAGGAGGAGGCTTCACCCCTTCATCCTTACCCTGTTTACGGGCAGATAGTCGCAGTCTGTCCACGGTTTGCTGCCCCCAGCTGGGCAGTCGCTCCTCCTGCTGCTGAACTGCAGCGAGTACACCGACTCGGAGTCGATCCTCATCTGCACCCGCACACGCACACACACGCACACACACGCACACGCACGCACACGCACGCACACGCACGCACACGCACGCACACACATGCACACACACGCACACGCACAGAGGTCAAGCACCTTGTCCCTGAATTTCTCGGTCGTCGCCCCACAGCTTCAGTTCATCTTCTCTCATTCCTGGCAGTGTTTGTTTGCACGAGGCTTTGATCTCAAGTCTAAGTTGAGGCCTTGTGCGTCGCCACGGCGACGGTGCCGTACCTTACTGGCCGTCTGGACCTGGAACAGGGCCAGCTTGTTTCCGGAGCTCATCCTCTCGTTGAACTTGCTCACGGCGCCGCTGACGGCCTCCGTCACGGACGGGTCGTCGCAGAACATCAGAACTCCGGGGGGCTGGCTCGTCTTCATCGTGAGGAGGAGGAGGAGGAGAAAGCATCGCATGAACCCACTTTAACGACGATGCTCCAGACCCTAAAGGGCGTTCGCAGCTACTTGTTGCTGACCGTAAACAGAACACAGTAAATAGATCCTTTCTATTCTCACTACTCCGGACTCTGGAGGTTCTGGAGGTTCTGGTGGTTCTGGTGGTTCTGGTGGTTCTGGTGCAGCGGTCCGTCTCTAAACCTCCGGCTCCGGACTTCCTCTCCTTACCTGCCCGAAGGCCGAGCTGTGGAGGCACAGCAGGCCGAGCACACACAACCGCAGTCCGCTCCTCATCGTCCGATCCGGATGGAGGCTTTGACTCCGATCTGGAACCCCCCCACCCCCCCCCCCCAAAAAAACCAACCGATTAATAATAAATACAAATGCATTTCATCTTCAGACAAAATCCAAACTGGATCAGAGAAAATACATTTGAACCCTTTTGGGGAGAGATCTCTTACAGTTTCCTTGCAGATGGGGGGGCGATCCTGACGATCCCGCTGGGCTCGAAGAGGAAGAACGTGACTCCTCTCCAGGCAGGAATGGAAGACTGACCGGAGCTCTGGAGGTGGGAACCTGAAGAAAGATGATGACAGAGTGGACGGCGGGGGCGGGGGGGGTCCGGGGGGGGGGGCAGGAACAAACTCATGCTCGGTCGGTAAAAAGAGAGCAAATGTTTGCTCTTTTGTTTACCCTCCTACCTGCTGAGTCAACAACAGAACGAGAAGAGAGGAAGTTTGGAGACGCATTCACTTCCTTCCTTCCTTCATTTGTCACCGTGAACGAGTGAAGCTGCTCCTTCCTCATGAATTAAACCTCATCCTCATCGACACATTCCACTGCCAGAAGGAATTCCCTGGGCCTTCCTCGAGAACAGGAGGTGCTGCGTGGGGTTTGTGTGTTTTAACTGGTACTTTGTCCCCGTCGACCTTTGGCCTCTTCCACTCTGATTTCCCCACATGCCCAAATCTGTCAGGATTTAGAAGCGGAACATTTTAATTTAATCGAATCCAGCTCTGCAGCGACCGTAACAAAAAAATATTGCTTTTATTTTTGAGCTGAATTTAAAGAAAATACATCCACACTTTAGTGATTGTGTAAAAAAAAAATAGAGCACATTTATTTGAGCGTAATGCCGCCCTCTAGCGGTCAGACATTTACACAGCAAGGCCGAGCGAGCCACTAAAGGGATTTTAAACACACTTAAATCTACTTTAAAATTGTTTCTACAGCTGTATGTAGTACGGAAGATATAAGATATAAAAAAAAATTTTTTTAGACAATGGCTCTATTAAAAATGAACATTACAAAAATGTGAGACGATAATGAATAAAATATAAGAACCTCTGACCTTTTTCTGGCATCCTTTCATTTGACCCTCAGAAGATGCTGTTAAAGCTTTTTCTTTCATCTTAATAATTTTTAGAACCCCAGCTGCAACACATGCTCCAGCTTGACTCGGTTCTGATCCGGGCTATGATGATAACGGGTCACACGAGAGCAGGGTCAGCTTTCCTCTTTGATATTTTAATCACAGGTAAATTAGATTCTTCTCTTATTTAAGCCGAGTTAGCGTTTCTTTCACTCTCATTAATCTGCATTCAGAATACTTTTTATTTCTGCTGGCTGCAGATGATTTGTTTAAAGAAAACATTTTGTTTTAAAATGTTTACATTTATTGTCAAATCTTTTCTGATTCTGAATTTTGTATCGCCACGAAACACAAAGAAAAAAATAAGTCAAACTCTTCCTTTCTTATTATTGTTTGGTAAACTACAGCTTCCGCACCGCCTCCCGAGCTCTCGTTCTCATTGGCTGTCGTCACTACGAGTACCGGAAAAGCCAAATATGACTACAGAAATAAAGTCACGTTTAAACGTCGTAGCGGCGTTAACTCGTGCGAGCGGCACATTTGAGCGCCTCCGTATGAGTCATTATTCGGGCGGAACGGTTTGCTGAATTTAAAGCGGAACCAAATTTAAAAAAATATTTTTGTTAAATATCCTCTTCGCGTTTTGTCCTCAGCAGCGCCAGTTAGCCTCCTAGCGGCTAGCGGCTAACTCGCACGTAGCGATGGCTGCAGTCATTCTAAGTTTCCCAACTCTGCAGGGGATGAGGATGTTTACTCAGTGAGTACTTCTGTGGTTTATATATAAATATATAAAAAAAAAAACACCAACTTTATCTCCCATTAATCAGCGGTGGCATGTAATTATCCTATTGTTTACGTTAGCTTCCAGCGTTAGCTCGCATTTGCACGCACCAATATCAGCGCTGGGGACGAAGCTGCTTATATCGCCTCGTACAGCGTTTGATTTACTTACTGGGGGACAAGTGTTGCCTAAAATAGCGCGTTTCCTCTGGTGAATAAAACGATCCAAGTTTTAAACAAAGCGAAGAATCGGATGAGTGCAAGGTTAAACAGAGCTAGCTGACTGTCTGCTAGCTAGCATAGCTAGCATGCTTCTCTGTCTGGTTTGTGTCCTCAGGAGACTCTCGTGGACCAGAAGGGGCGTGCGGCTCGTTTCGGGAGGTGAGTGGGCGACCCGCCCCTTCGGTGGGGCAGAGTGGTGACGTAAGAGACTCACTAATGAGACACGGAAGACAATCCAATGGTGAAATTCACGCTTTGGGTTCCCCCTGGAACCGGTTTGTTCGGGCCCGCGTTCCAAATGGAGCTGGTCGACATTCCGTGAGAGGAATGCTAAACTGGAATAGATTTCATTTTAATCCTCGCGTTTCTCTCCTGGAGGGTCGGCGAGGATAGAGAAGCTGCTGATCGCCAACCGAGGAGAGATCGCCTGCCGAGTGATGCGCACGGCCAGGAGGATGGGCGTCCGCTCGGTGGCCGTGTACAGCGAGGCGGACAGGCACGCCATGCACGTCGCCATGGTGACGTACCGGCTCGCCGACGCGCTGCCCGTTTGGAGCTTTAGCACGTAGCTCAGATTTCACTCTGGGGGGGTTTCTTCGCAGGCGGACGAGGCCTACCCCATCGGTCCTCCACCCCCCCAGCAGAGCTACCTCGCCGTGGAGAAGGTTCTGGAAGTGGCCAGGATGTCTGGATCACATGTAAGAACTTTCCTCGTCTTCCAGGAAGTAGAGCTGCGTAGCAAACACACACACGCGTGCGACATCATGAAACGTGTGTGTGTGTGTTTAGGCAGTCCACCCTGGTTACGGCTTCCTGTCGGAAAACACGGAATTTGCGGAGGCGTGTAAACAGGAAGGCATCATCTTCATCGGTCCACCTTCGTCTGCCATCCGAGACATGGGCATCAAAAGGTAGCGGCGTCGCCGGACGCGAGGGGGGAGGAGCAAACGGGACACGCTTCTTACGTTTACGTGCTTCGCAGCACGTCCAAGCGCATCATGTCAGCGGCTGGGGTGCCCGTCATCGGCGGTTACCATGGAGACGACCAATCAAACGAGAGGCTGCGAGCGGAGGCGGCTGGAATCGGCTTCCCTGTGATGATTAAAGCGGTCCGCGGCGGGGGGGGGAAGGTGAGGACGAGAACGAGCCGGAATAACTCGACAAAGTGACTCGAGGAAAAGTAAAGCGTCTTTTCTGCGTTCAGGGAATGCGGATCGCTCGATCCGACTCCGACTTCCTGGAGCAGCTGGAGTCCGCGAGGCGGGAAGCCAGGAAGTCCTTCAACGACGACGTCATGCTGGTGGAGAAGTTCGTCGAGGATCCCAGGTGGGACGAATGTCTTCTTTATCGGCGTCTTCGTCTTTACGCAAATGTCTTGAACTGTCCTTTTATCCGTCCTCCAGACACGTGGAGGTCCAGGTGTTCGGGGACACGCACGGCAACGCCGTCTACTTGTTTGAGAGGGACTGCAGCGTCCAAAGGAGACATCAGAAGATCATAGAAGAGGCTCCCGGGGTGAGAGCGTCCCGGCGTTCCCGCGTCAGCGTCTTCGGTGAGACGTCGGCGTTTCCTTTACCGACGCCGAGACGTTTCCGTTCCTCCATTCCAGCCCGGCATCGGTCCGGAAGTTCGGCGAAAACTCGGGGAGGCGGCGGTCAAAGCAGCCGAGGCCGTCGGCTACGTAGGGGCAGGTGAGACCACGCCCACGGAGGTGTCTTCGAGAGGACGCTGACGTCTCATTGGTCCTCTGCAGGGACGGTGGAGTTCATCATGGACGCCCAGCACGACTTTTACTTCATGGAGATGAACACCAGGCTGCAGGTGGAGCATCCCGTCTCTGAGATGGTCACCGGCACCGACCTGGTGGAGTGGCAGCTCCGGGTGAGGGGCGGGGCGGGGCGGGGCGGGGCCTCTCAGTCGGACTGACTTACCTCGGGCTTCCTCCAGGTGGCAGCAGGGGAACGCTTGCCCCTCCTCCAGGATGACATCATCTTGAGGGGACACTCTTTTGAGGCTCGCATCTACGCCG
The DNA here is from genome assembly GCF_040956055.1 of Brachionichthys hirsutus. NCBI lineage: Eukaryota > Metazoa > Chordata > Actinopteri > Lophiiformes > Brachionichthyidae > Brachionichthys > Brachionichthys hirsutus. The sequence goes on from NC_090905.1 coordinate 1,398,991, forward strand.
AGGACCCCAACAACGACTTCCTGCCGGGGGCGGGGCCCCTGCTGCATCTCTCCACGCCCCCCCCCGACCGACACACTCGCATCGAGACCGGAGTCAGGGAGGGTAGGTGTTCCGTCCACGCACGGGGGACGGGGACGGGGACAGTTAGCTTGATTAGCATCGTGACTGTGCTTGTTTCGAGGTGACGAGGTGTCGGCGCATTATGACCCGATGATCGCCAAGCTGGTGGTGTGGGGGGAGGACAGACGCGCCGCGCTAAAGAAGCTACGCTACTGCTTACGACAGTACAACGTGAGCTACGCGCTAAAGAAGCGCTCATGCTAACAATTACACAACAAATCCATGAAAAACCACCCAAATCTCTCCGTCTGCTGCTTCCTGTCTTCCTCTGTCTGCTCCTTCCTGTCTTCCTCTGTCTGCTGCTTCCTGTCTTCCTCTGTCTTGCTACTTCCTGTCTTCCTATCTTGCTACTTCCTGTCTTCCTCTGTCTGCTCCTTCCTGTATACAGATCGTGGGACTGGACACTAACATCGATTTCTTACTGAGTCTTTCCGGCCACCCGGAGTTCGAAGCCGGACACGTGACGACCGGCTTCATCCCTCGTTACCACGGCGACCTCTTCCCGAGCCCCAAAGCGCCGTCTGGGGAGACGACCTGCCAGGCGGCGCTGGGGCTCGTGCTGCAGGAGAAGAGACGCACGCAGGAGTTCACACTGACCTCTACTGGTGAGGAGGTGTCGTCCACGATGAAGCACGTTCATCCTTAAAGTGTTGGGATGTACGTGTGTGTGTGTGTGTGTGTGTGTGTGTGTGTGTGTGTGTGTGTGTGTGTGTGTGTGCGTCCCCAGACCCGTTCTCCCCGTTTGGCTCCAGCAGCGGTTGGAGGAACAACGTTGAGTTGAACAGGAACCTGACGCTCCAGCTGGGGGACGAGCGTGAGTGTCGTACGCGGGAAGGCGACTGGTAGGGCGCCGTTAGCAGCTGCTAACTGCTAACGTTTCATGTTGTGTGTCTCCAGAAGTCCTCGTGGTCGTCGCGTACAACCGGGACGGGAGCTACTCGATGCAGGCGAGTCCACCATTTTAGAACCTGCAGCCAGGACGTCGGCCCCTGAATGCGTTTCTCCCCTCAGATCGGGGAGGAGGTTTTCCTCGTGGTGGGGGAGGCGGAGCTTGAGGGCGGAGCGACGTTCCTGAACTGTTCCGTTAATGGTGTGAAGTCTCGTCCCAAACTGGTGATCCTGGACAACACGGTGCACGTCTTCTCCACGGTACGGCCCGGAACGGAAACTCTGAAGTTCTACTGAAATAGAATGCTTGTTTTGTATAAATATATATTTACGGAGGAGCTACGCTCTCGCGTCTTCGTCTTCCTGCAGGAGGGAAGCGCCCAGGTTTCCATCCCAGTTCCAAAGCATCTGGCCGGTGTGAGCGGCTCTGGGGCCCAGGGCGGCGCCGTGGCCCCCATGACCGGGACCATAGAGAAGGTGGGCTCGGCTGAATTTATCATCATTCTGACCCCCCCCCCCCCCCCCCCAGTGCTGTTAAACGACTTCCTCATCGCGGCGTGTTAAAATAATAATGTGCTCAGGTGCTGGTGAAGGCCGGAGACCAGGTTGCCGTCGGCGACCCCCTGATGGTGATGATCGCTATGAAGATGGAGGTGAGTGGACACACGTTCTCACCCCTAGTGGATGATCACAAGAGCGTGCACTAAAGCCGTGTGCGTGTGTGTGTGTGCGCGTGTGTCTGCAGCACACGATCCGGGCGCCCAAGTCTGGCGTGATAAAGAAGGTTTTCTTTACCGAGGGCGCTCAGGCCAATCGCCACGCTGCCCTTGTCGAGCTGGAGGAGGAGGGGGAGGGGGAGGGGGAGGGGGATTTTTAAAGCCGATCAAATGCTGTGATTAAAACATTTCAAAAGTGCACACATCCTCGTCTCACTTCTTGATCGTTCCGATAAATCCATAAATGTTTGATGGGACATCTGAAAGGAACCAAGTCTCACCGGATTTCTGAAAAACTCTTTATTCCGTAAATAGAAATGCATCTTTGACATGAGCTGCGGGAGGACGGACAGACGGATGGACAGGAGGCATCAGCCAACAGACAGGAAGCCAACAAAACAGCACAAACAGGCTCGGAGCGATCCGACGGGAGGCCGCACGTCGAATATCAAGTACAACAGACAGGAAGTGGCCGCGTTCAGGCCCCAAACGCCTCGACCAATCAGAACAGCTCGACACGAGCGCGAGCGGTACCGTTAGAATAAATACTCGTTCATCATCACCGGTAGAAACGGAGGATGGGACGGGCCCGGGGTGCGTCCCAAACAGAAACCAGAATGTTCAGCATCAGACATGCTGCTTTTAAATAACTTTGAACAGAACCCAGTGTGTGTGTGCGTGCGCACGCCTGACGCGCGCCCTACGACAAACACACAGTCGATCGCCACGTGGATAGAAACACATGAACACAACAACAATGAGTTGAATGGTGACGGACGAGCAACACAAAAGCGTGAGGGTGGAGACGTCCTGAAATGCATCTCCGTCTTTCTGTAGGAATGTTCAATGACGAGATGCATTCTCTAAGCAGGCTGAATGAGAGAAGGCATTTAGGGGGGGGGGGGGGGGGGGCTCTGCTGCAGCCGGGGGTCGGGGGTCAGCAGTGGGTAGCCTCGATGGGCGATAGCGTCAGGATGCTGCGATCGTTGGAGTAGAAGTTCTCCGAGTCGCTCCACGTCCTGAAAACAGGCAGCAATGACTGGAAATTAGGAGGCTGTGCGTGCGTGTGCGTGTGTGAGGGCGTGTGCGTGCGAGTGTGTGTGAGGGCGTGCGTGCGTGTGTGTGTGAGGGCGTGTGTGTGCGAGTGTGTGTGAGGGCGTGCGTGCGTGTGTGTGTGAGGGCGTGTGTGTGCGAGTGTGTGTGAGGGCGTGTGTGTGCGAGTGTGTGTGAGGGCGTGTGCGTGCGTGTGTGTGCGAGTGTGTGTGAGGGCGTGTGTGTGCGAGTGTGTGTGAGGGCGTGCGTGCGTGTGTGTGTGAGGGCGTGTGTGTGCGAGTGTGTGTGAGGGCGTGTGCGTGCGAGTGTGTGCGAGGGCGTGTGCGTGCGTGTGTGTGCGAGTGTGTGCGTGTGTGTGTGTGAGGGCGTGTGTGTGCGAGTGTGTGTGAGGGCGTGTGTGTGTGTGTGAGGGCGTGTGTGTGCGTGTGTGTGTGAGGGCGTGCGTGCGTGTGTGTGTGAGGGCGTGTGTGTGCGTGTGTGTGAGGGGTGTGTGTGCGAGTGTGTGTGAGGGTAGCTGGCTAACATTAGCTACAAAGCGCTACACAACCAGGCTGGAAGAAGCAAAGAAGAGTGAAGGATGGAGAGATGAAGCGTTTGTGACGGCGTTGGTGTCGAGTGTCAGAAGTCTCTCCTCATTCGTCTAAATCATCTCATTGAAGGGGGGCGTGAGCCCGTGACCAGCAGGCGCGGTGACGCCGTCCAGTTCACGTCCCGGTTTTATTTCCTGATTCTCTTTGGTTCGTTCTTGGAGGAAGACGAGACTCGAGCGACTCGACCGGTGGAGGAAAAGAAAACAGAAAACAAACATTCATCTCCGCTTTACCGCCGTCGAGCCCGGCTGGAGGGTCGCAATGATGGGGGACGGCGGGACGAAGGACACGCGGGACAAAGGACACGCGGGACAAAGGACACGCGGGACGAAGGACACGCGGGACAAAGGACACGTGGGACAAAGGTGGAGGGAACATAAACTCCAGGAAAAGAAGAGACCAAGCTCACGTTAAGAGCGCAGGAATTATTAAACAGGAAGGTCGAACAACATTATGCAGGGGGGGGGTAAGCTCCGCCTACCAGAATCACATTTAAGGCTTCAGGATCCGGTAGAAAAAGACTTTGTACTTCATGTATCAATAAAACAGACAGACAAGATTTCCCAGCAGCCTCTGGGGCTTAGGGTGTGGTCCCCTTGGTCGCGGAGGAGGAGTTGTGGGCGTCGGTTCAGATGGAGCTTCGGCTGCTGGGATTGGACGATAAACGTGGGCGTGTCGTGTTTCAGACTAAACATCGAGTCTGTTCCTGCTCCGGTGCCTCTTGCCGTGACTCAGCTGTGGCCGGCGTTCAATAAGAGTCGATAAATACTTTATATGTGATACACGTGTTTAAATACGCATGCTATACTCTTATAAAGCATGTTATAAAGGACTGGGCGGTTATATTCCCGTCCCCCTGAGGCAGTATCGTAGCAATAAGGCTAAATGTCATTCATTCACTCATCTGTGATTTCCTGCTTTATTTCCTCAAACCCAGAAGTAAGAAAACGTGACCTCGAAGGGTCCGAGCATCCCAAGCTGGTCGCTCAGCAGAAAGGGCCGATCAGATCAATGAATCAATGACCCGACTGAGTCGACATTTGATCTAAAAATGGAGCTGCAGCAGAAAATTAAGCTTCGTCTGCATTTATCTACGATCGTCCACCAAAATGCTAATTGAGCGGCTTGTGGGCCCCCGAAGGGCGTCATTTCCACACCCCACCAATCACAGAGCAGCACTGGAGATGGGAACGCCCACATCTGGTGCTTTCAGACAGGATTGGACTCGCTGGCGAAAAAAGCAGTCGCTCTAAAGCTAAGCTAGCAACTGTTAAAGTGCAGCGTAGCGAGGCAGTTAGCTTTGAAGTCGGGTAATCAGACTGACTCTGATCTGATCAGACAGAACGGCAGCACAGGTGAACAGGACACACACACACAGGTGAACAGGACACACACACAGGTGAACAGGACACACACACAGGTGAACAGGACACACACAGGTGAACAGGACACACACAGGTGAACAGGACACACACACAGGTGAACAGGACACACACAGGTGAACAGGACACACACACAGGTGAACAGGACACACACACAGGTGAACAGGACACACACACAGGTGAACAGGACACACACAGGTGAACAGGACACACACACAGGTGAACAGGACACACACACAGGTGAACAGGACACACACACAGGTGAACAGGACACACACAGGTGAACAGGACACACACAGGTGAACAGGACACACACAGGTGAACAGGACACACACACAGGTGAACAGGACACACACACAGGTGAACAGGACACACACAGGTGAACAGGACACACACAGGTGAACAGGACACACACAGGTGAACAGGACACACACAAGTGAACAGGACACACACACAGGTGAACAGGACACACACAGGTGAACAGGACACACACAGGTGAACAGGACACACACACAGGTGAACAGGACACACACAGGTGAACAGGACACACACACAGGTGAACAGGACACACACATGAACAGGACACACACAGGTGGGCTAGTGAACGGCCCGAACCCAAAGACGGAGATCCGTTTGTCTCGACTGCTCCTCAAGACTCGGATACGAAGGAAGACTTACAGGGGGGGGGGGGGGGGGGGGGGAAGGTCAGGCTAGCAGCCCAGATTTGTGAAACAAAGAGGTGGGGGGGGGGCTCATCAGGATCTATAATCATCGTTTCATGTCGCCCTCCCCACCTGGTGTCTCCCGATGCGTGGCGGTCGTTGGCGCTGGCCTGGCGCCGCCCGGTCACCTGGTCCAGGAGGCGGGCCAGGCGGGAACAGCCGCTCTGCCCATGTTGGTAGCAGCACAGGGACTCCACGCAGCTGAGGGCCGGGGAGGCCGGTAGAGCCTGCAGGAGGGAGGGGGGGGGGGGGGGGGGGGTCAGTGTCACACTATTACAGGGGGACGGACACTGGAGGACGCCTCGCATGCGTACAACAATACCTAGGGGGCGGTCAGACAGCAGGGGGGGGGGGGGGTGAAACGCAAATAAACAAGTCAAATAAACAGATGTTCAACGTGCAAAAAGGAAACTAATAAATATCCGTATTGATGATAAACGGCAACCCATCCCAGATAACCTGCAGCTATTAGGGCTAAGCAGCAGGCAAACAGAACAGAGAACCGGAGAGAACCGGAGAGAACCGGTTCTTGTGAGGTTACATCCCGTCTCTAATTGTTCTGATTTCTGCGGGACGTTACTACATTTCTATTTCCTGCCTTTCTATACGTCCAGTCACCTCCAAGGCTCTTTATATCTTACCAATAATACAATCTGATAATCCTACAGGGCGATAATCTCTCCAGCAAACGGCTCCGAGTCTCAAACGGTGGTGACGAGAACACAGCCACGACGGGTTGCGGCATGCGACCGCATGCTGCGTCACTTTGGCAACGTTCAGGATGTACCAGGGAAAAGAGAAACTGAAATAGAGGAGGACTAGTAGAAAGACATTCATTCATTCATTCATTCATTCATTCATCAGGGGAAGCAATGATGGTAGCATGCTGTTACAGGCAGGACAGACGCACGGACTGAAGCGCGTGCTGTCGAAGCATTTTACGCCGAAACATGATCACCTTTATCGACCCCCCAACAATCGGGGTTTTCGGAGCATGCAGCGACAGACGTGACACAGAGAGATCTGCCGTTAGCATTGCGCTAGCTCGCTGCTAACGGCAGGAACAGGCCTGGTCAAAGGTTCAGGTTAAAATCAACCGTCACTAAGAGGAGCGTCTGTTTCAAACGCAACGAGGATTCCAAACATTCCGTTTCCTGCGTGGAATAAAGACGAGTGTCCATCCGAGGTTCAAGTCAAGAGTGGAGTTAACGTTTTACCACCTTGATGTCAGATTCAAAATGTTTCCTGACAAATCAAACACGAGAGGTTTGTGCTTTTGAACGCTGCCCTCCTGGGGACGGCTGAGTCGACTTTTAGCTGCGTTTTGGGACCAGGACTGCAACCGTCTCCTCTCCTCTCCTCTACCTAATTTTGCCCAGCTGGCTCTTGGCTTTGGACAGAGGCTGCAGAGCGATGAAGTCATCACCTATCGCCACGCGGTTGGAATACATCTGCACCGGAAAAACACACACAGAGGATAGGAGCGAGAACACAGAGAGTCACACACAGAGGATAGGAGCGAGAACACACAGAGGATAGGAGAGAGAACACAGAGTCACACACAGAGGATAGGAGAGAGAACACACAGAGAGTCACACACAGAGGATAGGAGAGAGAACACACAGAGGATAGGAGAGAGAACACACAGAGAGTCACACACAGAGGATAGGAGAGAGAACACACAGAGGATAGGAGAGAGAACACAGAGTCACACACAGAGGATAGGAGAGAGAACACACAGAGAGGATAGGAGAGAGAACACAGAGAGTCACACACAGAGGATAGGAGAGAGAACACACAGAGTCACACACAGAGGATAGGAGCGAGAACACAGAGAGTCACACACAGAGGATAGGAGAGAGAACACACAGAGGATAGGAGAGAGAACACACAGAGGATAGGAGAGAGTCACACACAGAGGATAGGAGAGAGAACACACAGAGAGTCACACACAGAGGATAGGAGAGAGAACACACAGAGAGTCACACACAGAGGATAGGAGAGAGAACACAGAGAGTCACACACAGAGGATAGGAGAGAGAACACAGAGAGTCACACACAGAGGATAGGAGAGAGAACACACAGATATCAAGCGCCGCCTCCAGACGCGCGCCGAACCATTCGGATGAACGCGACTAAAAAACAGGTTAGAGTAGAAGAAGAGATGTGACCGAGCAGCGTGTGCGTTTCTGTACATCGGCGTGTGTTTGCACCCCGCCCCCTAACCCTAACCCCCCCCGTCTAGTGGATGATTTTGAATGAACCGTTTCCCCAAGCTCCCCGTCATGTAGCAGGACATTTCCATTTGTGTGAGACATGTGTATGCAGCTTAGCCTCCCCTCGGCTATTTCAGCACTTCTCATGAGTTTTTCATAGTCGGGCCGCAAACCTTCTCTAAAAAAAAAAAGTTTTTATCTAAAACGATAAAGAAAACTTTGGAGAACAAAACCGAGCGGACGCCGTGGATGAATTCAGATCAGCACAAAGAAGTAGACCGGCAGGCGAGGAGGTGAAATGAAATCTAAACGCTTCCCTGACTGTTCACCTTCTGCCCCCCCGCCCCCCCGCCCCCCCGTCCTCGTGTTACCTGACTCCTCTGGGTGCTGGTTGGCTGCAGGTGTCTGTAGAAGACCTTCTTCACCACGTCAGGAAACAGGCAAGTGATGACGATGATGATGATGGCGAACCAGGCGGAGCCGCTCGACAGCAGCTGCACGAACACAAAGTACATGTCCTGGGTGTGGAGGAACGGCCTGGGGGGGGGGCGAAAGGGATGCTTCATTAGGTCAGTGGACCGGGATGGGTCACGGAACTGAGATTCAGTCGAACACAACTCAGGTGAATCAGGCGCGTGACGGCGACTCTTTAAACACGATTCCTCACCAGATGATGCCTCCATAGAAGAGCGAGAAGATGAAGTAGAAGGCGATCGAACCCCAAGTCACAAAATGGTTCATCCACGTCCAGAAATGTGTCTCTAGAGCGAGCTTCAGGAACACACACACACACACACACACACAGAGCATCAATAATCCGTTATGTAATTGGGATTCAAACACAACTCCACCATTAAACAGACGTATCCCTGTAATGATCCCACTCTGATAAAAACCGATCATGACCCTGAGCTGTGACGGCGATGACATCATTCCGTATTTCATCACAAAGTGTCCTGTGGGGATAAAACACGCTGCCACACGCCGATCATCCGAATAAAAGCAGTCGTCTGGGAACGAGACGCGTGAATAGTTTACCTTTAATGTGACCGTGATGACCATGACGGTAAAGACCAGCGTTCCAAAGGTCCAGTTTCCAAACATCTAGAAAACAAACAGCCGGAATGAAAACGATCAACGGTACGCGACTCCATCATAAACCCACTGATCATCCTTTACAGGCTTTGAGATGCAGACTGTGTGCTGTGGGGAGCATCGTTTTACTGCCAGCCAATCCAGAACCCCGCTGGAGTCCTAACAATTCAACCCGGCGCCTCCCTTTGTTGGTGAAAGGACTTGGACTTGTGTTTTTAATAACCTCTTTAAGCGCCGGCGAGTTTCCCCGAACGTCGGCGACGCTTTGGACAAACCTCGCAGCGTCTTGTTAGAGAAACTCTTAAATTCTAAGTGCATTAAAGGAGCATCCATTAAAGGCTTGTATGCTACATCTCTGTAGGGATTAGCAACACAGAAATATGTTGGGGAGCCATCCTGATGGTCCCCTCCCATTAACCCCCCCAGGAGACATGCGTTCAACGACTCTTACCAGCTGCCTGTTAGCTCGAAAGATCTGAAGACATGCACAGCGTGAAGGCAGAAGAAAAAAAAAAGAGTCATCAACGAAAGACAGAAGAAGAAGACAAGCGAGCGAGAGGAGGAAGAAGTGATGGAGAGAAAAGATCAGGCGAAGACAGGATGGGAAGAAAAGGTGAAAGGTGAAAGGTTAATTATCACATGAACGACAGACTTGCTGGTCTACTCAGAGAAACTGACTTGTTAAAAGATTAAAAAGACAGAATGAGCAGGAAGAACACAGCCGTGCACGCACGCACGCACACACACACTAACAGCCGAGCACACACCTGCCCATTGCCCATAAGTGTGGTGTCTTCTCCCATCAGGACGTAGGAACCAAAGAAGAAGACGAAGGCGTGGCAGAAGCCTAAAACCGTCCAGTACAGGAACGTCCGGAAGGACAGCAGGGAGTTCTTGCTGATGTCCCTGTTGGATGGAAACGCTCGACTCCGTTTGGAATGCTACATAAAAGTGCTGCTAGCCGTCTTTAGACGACAGAAAAGTGACCAAAGCAGCTTTTTGAACTACACTCACCTGTACAGGCCAGGTTTACTCTGCAGGACGTGTGGATGGACCAGCTGTTCAAACAGACTGAACACCAGGATGGGCAGCGAGGTGAAGCAGATGTTGTACAGCGTCAGGTAGACGCTGTCATAGAGAGTCTGGGACGGACAGAGACAGTTTCACTCAGCCGCAGCTCAAATCGGAATGACTGGCACGTTCAGAAGCTAGTCAGAAAGCCGAGGGAGGAAACCTTCAGAGGTGTAAATGCGTTCAGTGAAGACCATGAGAGACACTAAAAACCACACAAAGACGTGCAAGAGAGAGAGAGAAGAGATAAAGAGACTTACTTGTTGTGAAAACAGACAGAAGAACTGGTATAAAAACTGGGGCGTGATAAAACACACATTCTAGAAGACAGAATGAGGGAAAGAAACATTAAAAACGATGCAACGAAAGGAAGCGCTCGATTCAAATCTGATGAGTTTAATTCATGAATAAAATAAACCCAAAAACACGTCCTGGGGGATGCTAAGAAAGTAAAAAGAGCTAAAAACATTCTGCATTCAAGTCTTACCTTGTAGAAAAAGTACTGTACAAGCGTAGCTATTCGGACGTAGTAGAAGTGGCCGTGGACCAGCAGGAGTTTAGCCAGGAACTTAAACCTGGCGATTGCATAGTCGCTGTTTCTCACGGCCTGACGACCCTCCCTCCCCATTATACCTGCAGAGAGAGGACGCAGACGCTGAGAACACGCTGCCGTTACCAATCCGGGCCGTAACGTGCGCGCGGCGAGGGCTTACCGATGCCCACGTGAGCTTCCTGTATCATACTGACATCATTGGCGCCGTCTCCGATGGCTAGAGTGATGGGTTTCTCTGGGGACGTCTTCAAAAGACGAACCACCTGGACAGAACAAAAGACATTACAGGGACATGCAGAGACAAAGGAAATGAAACCCAGAGCATCGCACTGGGAAGACGTGCACCTTGGCTTTCTGCAGCGGGGCCATCCGGCAGCAAAGCACGGCCGAGCAGTTTTTACACACTTCCATGAAGAGCTTCTCGTGTTCCCTCAGAGCCAAAGACAGACTGGCGCCGTCCACCACCAACCCGTGCTGGACGACGTGATCCTCCTTCAGCCTGGAGAGAAGGGCAGAACAAGGTGAAGCTCATCAACCGGGCACCGAACAGCTCCGGCGCTCGCCCACACGCTCACCTCCTGGCCAGGACGCGGAGCTGCTCGGCACACTCGTGGTCGGAGCGCTGCTGCAGGAGCTCCAGGACGTTCATGGCTCTGTGGAAGTGGCCGCAGGAGAGACTGACGCTGACGGCCGTCTCGTGTTTGTCCCCCGTCAGGACCCATACTTTGATCCCTGCCAGACGCAGAGCCTCGATGGTCTCCTGGACTTTGTCTTGCAGTCTGAACGACAAGGGAGAGGAAAAAGTACATGCAGCAGTATATTTCTAAATACTAACCCAAAGTTAGTCACGCCCATTAACCTCAGAGTTGAATACTTAATAGATATTATGTCATTTGATACGGTTTTAATATTGTCGACTCGTCGTCCATTCTGAAGGGATATACTTCGATTGTGTGTTTTAGTTTTCGGGACGACTTCCATCGCGACACAGAAACAGAGTGCAGGATAGAAGGGGGGTAGGAGGAACGGGGGGCTTATGTGAGGAGCAGATGGTGAGCGGATTGCAAACGCACATCGACATTTATTTCCAGAGAGACTCGGTGAAGTGACGGTTCTCTCATTGTGTGTTTGTAAGAGAACGAGCTTCTTACGGTTTTATTACATCCTATTCTTAGTTCATGCAGTGTTGAAACAAACGTTCTTCAGGTTGCTTCTCCTTTCCTTCTCTAACCCCCCCCCCCCGTTTTTGAGTCTATGGTAACAGGCAAAAAGAATATTTGTGAATTTCATAATACAACATCTGCCGTACCCAGACAGTAACTACACGTCATGTACTCAGAATAAAAGAAAAGTACGTTGCATGATATCCATGTAATCGTGACTCTAAAGCAGCTTTCATGTGTAAAACGTCGGTCACAACGTCGACCCTTCAGTGGCGACGCTATTTGAGAGTCGTTTGCCTGAGTTGAGCCCAAAGCGGCAGCTCCTTGGAATCATTTCCTCCTGTGAACGCATCAGCTAATTAACCACAGAACTCCATTACAGCTGAACAAAGAGCTGAATTAATTTAGTAAAGCTACACTGTGCTAAATCATAGAAATATGCATGAAGGATCCCCCCCAAGAGGGACAGAAATGTATTCCAATTTATTCATTGGTCTCCGTACTTGTCCTCGACCCCCGTGGCTCCCAGCAGCCGTAGGTCTCTCTCGATGTAGCTGAAGGCCTCCTGCAGCCGCTCCTCCCTCTGCTGCAGCGCCGTTCGGGCCGCGACCAGACGCCTGTCCACATCGATGTACTGCTCTGGGCTGAAGTGGCGACACGCCACGACCAAGGTCCGCAATCCTTTCTACGATAGGAGGACGAGTGGGGATGATGGGTGGAGGAAGAAAAAAAAAAAAACAGGAGAGATGAGTCAGAATTAAATTAAAATAAAATGACAATGAATAAGGAGAACACAGGCAAGAGAAGAAAGAATGCAAAGACATAAAATGGATAAGAGAGAGAGGAAAGGTCAGAAATGGAAGACGATGTGGATAAAAGGATAGAACAGAGAGAGAGAGAGAGATAAAGAACAGGAAAACAATTCATCAAAGCTTTGCTTTAAATCAGGAAACCAGCCTGGGGGGCTAGACGAACGCAAATCAGCTCAATGCAGAGCGCCGACTCCCGGCTGCTGACATCCCGTGACACTGTGTGTGTGTGTGTGTGTGTGTGTGTGTGTGCGTGTGTTTATCTAATAGAGACAGAGTGACGGAGCCAAAACGAATCATTACAGCTGCAGAGCCGACACGCCCAGAGACACACAATCAAACGGGCTTTTATTCCAAGGTCGAGTTTTCTGAGGTGAATTTAATTTTTTTTCATTCATTTAAGGCGCTTTGAAGGGCAGACGACGGGCTGCTTGACCTTTGTTGAGGGAAAAGATTAACAGTCTGCAGCTTCTGTCCAAAAATGATCATCTGGATCTGAGGGAATGGCGTTCTAAGGATAACGCCAGATTGTGAGCAGCCAAACAGACGTGTAATTCAGCCGCTACGATACTTAGACATGTACATTGTCATTTAAAAATAGTATATCTTACCAAGGCAAACTCGTCCACATGCAATCGGGTCTTTTCTATGTCACCACCGGTAGCAAAAGGCAAAATGGCCGACTCTGCACCTTTGGTGAACAGCACTTTGCCTCCTTGAAAACAAAGAGAGCAAACAGACGGAGCAAAAGTTAACATTTAGATAGATATAATATACATTAATGAAAGGACCACGCAGCATTTATCTAGTCAAACCTAGTCTGATGGATTTAGCTTCCCTAATTGCTGCCTTTGTTCAAGGCAGCGTTACCTGAGGGAGTCTGCAGCACGACGCTCATCCTCCTGCGGTTGGCGTCGAACTCGAGTACGTGGAGCAGCTTATAACTGGCAGAGCAAAGACAGACACTCGTGTTACGTTAAGCCCAGGAAACCAGCGCGTCTCAAACCACGTCCAACCACGGCTCCATTTAGAAACACGCCGACATTAAATCACATTCGTTTGTACCTCTCCGACTTGCCAAATGTCCTGATCTCCATGATATCTCCCTGGATCCCGGTGAAGGCCACGCCAAACCTGAGGCAAAGAAACTTTGTTTGTGCTTCTCCAAACCCGCCTGGTGGTTTTATGCATGCGTGAGCTGCCACGTAAACACACGCTCTGACCGGAGAGACACAGTTAACTTTGGTTGCACTGCCCTTTACAGTCAACGGCCAATGGGGGGTGCTGTTTTGATAAGGAACGTGCTCATCCTAAAACATGGAACTTCAGAAAGAAGCTAGTAGTAGTTAGCAGCTAACCCTTTTAAGCACGCCACTCAGAGAACTGTGGTTAAGGAGGCAACCTGTCGTTGCATGATTCGCGCCTCCACAGACATTAAAGTTAAGACACGGATGTCGTCGTGTCCGGAGTTGCAGCAATCACACACCCAGACAATGCGGTAAAGCATCAAGCTCTGGTTTCTCACTCCTTCCTGTCTAACCTCACCTCTTTGTTGCCTCTACCAAAGCCTTCTCATCCGGCGAGGAGGCGTAGTACTCCATGTGACTGGAGGAGAAACCGTTGGCATGGGAGAAGGGGTCTCCCCCCCCGACCAGGCAGTCTGGCTGGTCGTAGCTGATGTGGACCGTGTGACACAACGACACCGCCTTGAGAAACAGGACTTCATCACCGATCTAGATGGGACAACAGAGGGACGTCGGATCGTATTCCTCACAGCCGTGACCAAGTGTTCGCTGCTAACTCCAGCTATTGCTTTATACACAGTGTGTGTATATGTAAGAACTACATATGCTCCTTACCAGCTGGGGTGTGGACCCGTCTGGTGAATCGTCAGTCATTCCCTCGGGAACCAGTTTGCCATTAACGTCCCGGTACTTGGTTCCGTTAATTGAACACTCCCGAAAGTGCATCTCGTTTTCTGTTAGCGTACCCGTTTTATCTGTGAACACGTATTCCACCTAGGAAACACACGCAAGCACATATTACCTGAATATTAATACTACACAACTCAGAAAATACGTGAGGCAGAGTTTAAGGTCAATGCAAACCTGGCCCAGCTCCTCGTTGAGGTCAGACGTGTTGACCTGAGCCTTCTGGTCACTCTCCTCGTGGTAGAGGTCCAAATCCCAGCCAATGAAAAAGGAGCCAAGGAACTTCTGCATCTCCACAGTAACGTAGAGCGAGATTGGGATGATGAAGTTATAGAGGACCAGAAACGCCAGAAAGTCCGAGATGAACTTCAAGATCTGAAGGATGAGAGGACATTTCACAAGAATGAGACCGAGGAGGAGGACAAGCTCCACGAGTGGGAGGCGAGCAGAGAAACAAGACAGGACGATAAATCAACATCAGGAGAAACTGCTGCTGCGACGAGGAATAAAGAAACAACCGAGGAGGAAAGGTCTGCCATTTTCTGCTGAGCAAAAAAAGGAACAAATATTCTATTCAAACTTGTTTCTGAGTATTGGAGCAGATAGGACATACAACAATACATCCTGCACGATCAAAGATTCTATAGTCTATTCTGGCGTCTACCCTTTAGGCCCTGCCTCACTGTAACGGTGTCGGCAGCGTTCAGGAACACATTTCACACCAGAAACGTGCTGCGGGAGTTTCTCTTTGGGCAGAAGGAAGGCGAGAGTGAAGGTGATGTTTCCACAATACATGGAGGCTGCCGTTCTGATTCATAAATGTTGGCAGGTAGGAAGATAAGCCGGAAGACCGGCCCCGTTAAATGCACTTCCTTTCTCGCACCTTGTCAAAAAATAGAGATAGAATGCTGCTGCTTGATTTTAGCCTAAGAGTTTGAAATGATTGAAACGCAAACTAACCGGGCTGCTGTTTCTCTCCTGCTCCGTCTTTTGGTTGTAGAAAGGCTCGTCCGATTTGCCCTCAGCCTGCCAGGCATACTTCAGGATGGTGCTGAGGATAGCCTCAAACAGCAAGATGCCCAGGTAAATGATTAAGAAGGTATTCATGGACCTGACACGGGAAAGAGTTAAACGTTAAACCCGGCGAACCCTGAGCGGTTCAACGCCCGCGTTCTCCCAGAGACAGCTGAACGTGCTCACTTCTCCACTGCAGAGCGTTTCTGGGATTTGCACTTGTAGTTGAGGGCCATCTTGGACTCCATCCCCGTGTAAACAGCCACACCTGCAGCAGCAGGTTAAAACATCAGACCAAGGAGATCCACCCATGAGATCATTTTTATGCACGCCTTAGTTCTTCAGCGACCAATAATCAAACCTCGTTACGTACGCAACAAAGCCTCACTTCAAATGACCCCTTTAAGAAATGATTTACTCCCCCTCGGTGCGTGTGATTGGTGGTTTTGTCTTTTGACTTACCAAAAATTTCTTTGGTATTTTTCAACCTGGCTCCTCGCAGCAACAGATTCTCCGGACCCAGAGGTCTGACATTTGAGCAAAGGAAAAACATAAATACAGAAAAAGACGAACGAGACCATCGGATTCCTTTTTATTTAAGACACAGCATCCAAACGGAACTGAGCCACGGTCCGAGAGACGTTGTGTATACGGCGCTAATCACCCTCATTTAGCTGCCCTGTTTCATTCTGACGAGCCGCTGCAGCTTGTGCAGCTGAGGAAGCTGCTTTCACCCCAGCGGCTAGCGATTCAGAAACTCCTTCCTGTTGTATAACCCAGCTCCGATCAGAGCGATCAGCATGCAACGCTTCTCCTAATGCCCTTTAGCAGTGTCATAAATCTGTCTAGGTCAGGTGGGTCCATCCGGCCTCACCTCACAATCTCCTCTCCGTGTTGAGTCACCGTCATTCGACCGACAAACCTGGAACAAAAGTCACTTTAGTCGGGCTCTGCACGAAAACACAAAGGCGGTAAAAAAAACAAACGCCTAGAAATAACCTTTTGAATTTTGAGTTGCATTTTTGGATGGGAACCAGGTTTGTGGTCAACATGAAGAACTGAGATGCAGAAAGCTGACAATAGGAAGTGAGTACCTAAGAAGCAAGTGTTAAGAGAGGGGGGGGGGGGGGGCAGGAAACTGCCACATAGACAAACTGCCTCATCTAAAAATACCCTGATCGATCCCCGAGCGGCCAGCTGACACAGCCATGAGGAACGAGCGTCGCTGGAAAGGTGATGAAGTCATCTCGCCTCAGTCCCAAATTAATAACAGGCCTATGATGGAGCAGGCCTCGTGCACGTTGAGCACGGCGGCTTTGAACGTACATTCAGGAGGATCAAACGAAGAAGCGGTTCAACACGTCGTGCTTGTGGAGCTACTTTGGGTTTACCTGTACAGGTCAGGTTCAGGTTGTTGACACTCCACCACAGCCTGCAGATTCTCCAACCGGGACACAGTCTGACACACCGATGTCTCCGCCACAGAGTAATGAGTCTGCGCACACACACACACACACACACAGGTAAACAAACGCTGACGAAACAGGAAGCAGAGTTTAAAACTGGACATGGAAGCTTTATTCACACAAAAGCGTGAGGAACAAAAAGCTTCCCATTATGAGGCAACTTGTTCCACCGCCGTTCCTCAAATGTTCACCAGGTCGTAGCCGACATGATGGTTAGTCAGTCAGATTCCCCATGCACGTATAAACGCACCCTTCTTCGAAGTGAAATGGCTTTTCTGCAAAGCAACCCTGGACTTTTTAAACCACCAGTAAGAAAGCGTGCGTCCCATCATGCGACGTGTTCGTGACACAAACCACATCCTGTGGCTGTCGTGATACGTTTCCAGTGAGCAGCGGAGACATTCCCGTACGCGCGTAACAAAGGAGACACGCCGACGGTGCTCGTCAAGCCGTTCATTTAAAGTTTCACCAAATCAAACTTGTGTTTATCTGAACTTCAACTTTAAAGCTAAAACGTATTTTATAATGTCAGAGTCTCCTGTCCGTGTTCGTTTAAATCTGACGTTGTGCCTTTTACGTCTTTTCACTCCACAAACGCCGATCGGCTGCTTGTATTTGTACACACACACACACCTTCAGGTTGGTCTCTCCATCCAGGCTGGCCGAGGTGATGTGGCAGGTGCCGTCAGCCCGCTCCGATGACAGCAGCACCAGATCAACGGGGAACGTCTCGTCTTTCGCCACTCGGACGATGTCCCCCACCTGGGACGGACGGACGGACAGACAGAAACAATGGGACTGATTCTCACCTTTGCCTTTTGCAGACACTTTGTCTCCGCCTTGGTGGGAGGAGCTCTGCAGATACCGACCAGCTCAGACGCAGGACGAGACGCGTTTTATGTTTGTTCGTTAGCAACAAGGAGACGTAATGTTCAGAGACTGCGTGGCAACCTGCCAGCGGGTTCAGTGCGACGGCGACGTTACGTCACGATGCATTATCCGTGCAACCCGAAGGCACGCCATCACAAAACTCGATTACAGAGAAACGAAACGTTCCTGGCTTTATTAAGAGAAAACACAGGAGCGATTGTTGAGAGAGTATCGGTCGGAATAAAAGCCATTTCATTTCGTTCGGCCCCCGAACAAAGCGCCGCTCTCCTTCCCGGCTGTAACCGGGCAAACAACAATAAAGTGAGCCTGACAAGCGCTTACTGTGAGACGAGGGGACGCGAGCCATTAAGTAGCAGTGTGTTGGCTCCAGACAGTGGAAGCCTGGCCTCAGAGGGATTCTACGCACGACCATACCGACTCACAGACGTACCCAGAAAGCCAGACCCCCCCAGCCCCAGACTGGAGCAGATGCTGCTCTCCAGGAAAAGCACGCGCCATTCACACAACACCCCAGTGACTGCAGGCTACGGGCCGCGCTCCGTGTTACCCGGATGTTCTTGGACTTCGTCTGGACCAGACTTCCGCTGCGAACCACAAACACCGGAGCGCCGTTCACCTCGTTATCCCCCTTGTGCCTCAGCCAATCCTCGTAGCCCTGCAATGAAAGCGACTCAATGATCGTACAGAGAATGACCTTCGTCTCGGACTAGGACATAATCAATAATGGGAAGTGTCCTTTAATACAAGCCATCGCCTTTATTTAGATACCACAGGCTTGTTCCTCATTCCCAGCTCGGCGCAGTGTGCTCGTGTCCTCACCTGCTTGATGGCAGTTACTGCGATCACAAAGAAGAGCGGCAGCCCGCTGGTGACTGGGGAAGTCGGGGTGTCTATCATTAGCTGGAGAGGAAGGGTGGAGACATTTCAGCAAACTGCATTTAGCCTGCGAGAAGCCGTGTCTGACGGCGTGTCGTCCTCTTGCTTTTATGCTTTCGCTTCCTGGATTTCACGCTAACGTCCCGCTAATCTTGTCGTTTTTGTACCACAGGCAGGTGAAAGCCATTAGAGGGTAATTAAATCCTTCCTCCCTTCCTCCAGGCTTATTCAATAGCTGGACAGGAGGAGGCGTGGCCTCGCGGCTTAAAGCTGTCACATTTATGGAAATTAAAGTCTTGACTAATTCAGACGATCTCCTGTTGTCACCGGGTGCTTGTTTGGGGGGGGCTGTTGGTTCTATGCAGAATAACGAGTCGGCCTGCTCTTCTTGGAACGGGCCTTTAGCGCGACGTAAATAAAGCCGACTTGACTCTTGATTATCAGACTTGCTAAAGCTAATTCCACTAGCAGATCTACGTGAGGCACAAAATGGGACTCTGTTTAGCTCCCAGCCAACCCTGCAGCTGGCGCCAGAGCTGGGGGGGGGGGGGGGGGGGGGGGCGAGCCCATTACATCCCGGTTTGAGAGGTGAGACAATGACCTCAGGCACACTTTAACTGTCTGCCGCCGGCCATCTCGGGGCCGATGACCTAAAGAGATTATGCCCGTCTTCAGCTTCAAAAGCAAAAACTCCTCACCATCCGACAGCACAGAATGTGTGTGTGTGTGTGTGTGTGTGTGTGTGCGTGTGTGTGTGTGTGCGTGTGTGTGTGCGTGCGTGTGTGTGTGCGTGTGCATTATGAGCTTTATTACCTGTACAAGGAAGATGATGAGGAAATAGAAGTTGGCTATCCTTCTGAACTGCTCAAACAGATTCTTTGGGACAAAATTCCAAATTGTGTACTGAAAGAAGAACCAAAGCAGCATTCAGAGCAAGGAAAGGTGCAAAACGAGCCGCGTGCCGGTCCGCGTTTCAGCGTCGGGGCATCGCTTCCTGTGCTGTATGACTGACCAACACAGAAAGGATGACGAAGGACATTTGTTTCTTTTTAGGGAGTCATTTCCTGATTCTACCTCATTAAAGAGATCAAATCATACGACATGAATAACGCCGTCTTTGTCTCAATAAAAAGCACGACTTAAGGTCTTACTGTCAATCATTGGATCAACTGTCTTATCAATGGCAGCCATCAATCAACACTGGTGCCAGACAGACGGCAGCCTCTTTGGATTATTACTCTTTTGTCCGGTCGGCCTTTGAACAGACCTTCTAATCCTCTCAGGAACACCTTTGGGCAGATCCTGATCGCTCTTTCATCACGCGAGACTAAAGGTGTTGATAAAGTACCAGAACACAACACGCCGCCTCACCCTGAACACGGAACAGCACAAAGGACACCGTCATCAATTCAATTACCTTGGAGGAGATGATTCTGTTGTCAGCAAAGCGTTGGGGGATGTAGTGGCCATGCTGGGGGAACCGGTTTGCTACGTAAACCGTTCTAGTCTCGCTCTGATGGGGGGGGTCAAAACCCTGATGGAAAATAAAGCATTAATTCCAGAATGACAATGGTAACAAAAGAAGCTTGTTTTATGCCTCTTGACTTTGAGCCTAAATTTAAAAATACATTTAACTTTACGCCGAGTTTCTCTCCGTCATCGCCCAGCAGACAAATCAGCATTCAACTTTGTAAACACACCGGTCTGAATGGATTACTGACTGAGATGTAGATAACTGGAGGAGCATCCCAGAAAAGCAGAGCGACTTGAATCTCGTGATTTTTATCAGAAGGTGTCAAATCGAGACACGCCCTCAATCAAGAATGGCCTGTCGTGAAATAATGATCTATGTGTAAGGCAGGTGGGAAAAGCCACTTCTTATCACCCATGCATGTTTTAAAATCAATTAGAGGAGTTTATAGCCGACCCTAAATCACATGCCTGAGCTGTGAGGCCAAACTTATCACAACCTGCTAACAAGCAACGACACAACTCGTGTCACTGCAACCACTTCCTGAAGTTTGATTTCATTCACGCGCCTTCAATCAATAAAAACAAAAGAAACAATCAAGCGTGAAGGCCAGAAGGCCAGAAGGCCAGCACAGAACTGGGAATGATTATAAGTCTCTCACAGCCGGAGCAGCGGCTGGGCGTCTGACAAATGCACCACAACCACGGTAACACAACGACACAGGACGTCCTCGTCAGAGGGACAGAAAGACCGTTAAACCAAGACAGCGTCACTCCTTCCAGGAAATAACCACACCGGTTAATCGTTTACTGATGGATTCATTTATCTTTCTGGCACGCCAGTCAACAACACAATCCACCACCAACCGTACAAAAAGAGGACGGCATAAAACCCAAACGTGCGCTCATGTCAGACAAACTCTAAAAGACGTGCTGGAATCATTCCCTGTGGCCTGCACACAGAGATGAGAATAAATCATCATCAATAACACAAAATCATCGCAATGATAAAACTATTGCAAGCAGAAATGAGATGCCTGACGCACACAATGCACACAAGCGGACACACAACAGCCTGTTTACTTAAATATATCATGCTCGCCACCAACATCCAAATCCCTGCATCAGCTACATGAAGCCTCGCTGCAGAAAAGCTCCACATTTGTTGAGACCTTCGGGAAATCACACAATGCAACACAAGCAACAACAACACAACGCCGATGTCTTCAAGGAGACACGCATTTGGCCGCCTCTCAAATAAAACTGGCGGCTACTCAGCAGCCAGGTGGCAAATGTCAGACGTCTCTAACATTTGGGATGACTTCTCAAACATGTGAACGAGAACCAAGGACTGCCCGTCGGTTTGATTCGCATGACGGAGCAGGAAGCCAGTTTTGAGCTGGACTCTCCTACATTCCCGTCATCCTTTCTTCCTAAAGAAGCCGATAAGCAGCATGCGAGGGAATAAACATCACTGCTTATCGGACAGCTGATAGATACCAAGGTCAGACAAATGTCCCAGAAAACTTTTTCAATTAGGACGGTTGGATTAAGGTGCATTTTAATTAAACTTTTTTTTTTTTTTTAATTAACCCGGCAGATTAATTATGTGGGCTGGGTCAACGGAACCACAATTAGGAGGAGGCTAAGGTTTTATGATTCCTAACAAAAGTAAACGTTTTGTACAGACTGACAAGCAGGGGTCACGCTCACCACTCCAACCCAGGCCCAAGTACAGGAGGCCCTCATTAACAGGGGGGGGGGGGGGGGGGGGGGCATGTGGGCCTTAACGTTCATTAAATCCACTGCCTCAAAGTTTGACTAATGTCTCACAATATCTAAACTCTGGCTGAAGTAATTCCTTGAATAATTTAAGTAACTCGATGACGACAAACTCTCGAGGTGAATCATATTTTAGGACCTCGCCTGGCGGGGGGGGGGGGGGGGGCTGACAATGGAAATCATCCTCTGGCTGCAATTGTGTTCCTTTTCATTAATGTGCATTGTCCCTTCTCGGCAAATAAATATATTATTATCATAATAAAAATAAAATAATCTCACCACAGCTGCACGTTGGAACTGCAAGAGCACCGACAATGAACCACGCAGCCATCATTGCGTCACCACGCAGCCATTTTTACAGGTAAACAACAGGTGATTCCAGCAAATAGAGGATCCTCACAGTGTCTACCCCGAGAAGCTAAGCTACGAAACATCGAGAGTTAAATAACATGCTAACATAACACACACACACATATAAATATATATATATATACACACATATGCTAAGAATTACCTTCTTGACTCTATTAAACCTCCCGAAAAACTGCTCTGGGTGTAAAAAACTGTAAATTAATTAACTCTTACCCGAAGATTAGCAGAGCCGTAACTTTCCCAAGTTTTACGTTGTTAGCCACAGCTCGCTAAAGTAAACTTAATTAACTCACAAAAGGAAAACAAGAAAAGAACGTCAAACACAAACTAAATAGTTAAATTTAAACTAAATCACGGTCCTTTGGCGTTCGGTTTCAATGATTTAGCCTTTATCGGCTAATTAGTTCGCAAAACGGGGAAGAAGCTAACATTAAAACCCGACGTTACACCTGGCTGTCATTGCCGCGAGAGTCGTCACTATTTCGGACACATCGGCAACAGCTAGTTAGCTTACCGGCTGTTGTTGCCCAACTAAAGTTCGGACCCTTTTACCACGTCCCAAGCCTTTAACCGAGACAACGAGTACTGGAGTTACAAGAAAAGTAGTTGGGAGTAGCGCAGCTTTACCAGTTGCTGTCGGATCCACCGGAGCATTCTTGCGAAAATACGGGCGAAGTAGCCACCTCCGCCGCTAGCCCGGCGCTAGCAACTAGCTGCTCCGACAAAACCGTCCCGAACATAAATATCCCCCCACCCGAAGGCTGCTCTTCACATTTATGCCGTATGTCTGTGCGAAATAAATAATTCAGCTTCTCCCCATTCCGCGTTAATGTCAGAATATTTATCTCCGGTAAAAGTGTCGGGCAAGCTGGCCACAGTCCCGGCGAGCTGCGCTACATCTCTTCCGTTCCACGATCACTTTCCCTCTGCCAGCGGAGCGGAGGTCTGAGCGGCGGCTCTCCGGCGGCCCCCTGGCGCCCCCTGCCGGTCCGCGGATGCATAGAGACAGACAGATGCAATCCTTCAGGTTTAACTCACTACAATTAATACAACAGATATTACAAGTGTACATCCATTCATTGTCCATTTGATCCCTTTCCTTTGAATGTGTCGGCCATGCTATCCGGTCCCCGTATCATCCCAGAATCTCACATAAAGTGAGGTCATCCTAGCATTAGTGGCTCTTTGCCAGTCATGAATTCTGTTTCCCGCCCTCCCCTGAGGCTCGGCTGCAGTACATACATCCCAGTCGGTCAATAAAGTACAGAAAATAAATGAAACCGCACACGGAGGATGAGAAATGCTTAGACCTAGAACATCTACGGAGATGGTCTGGCTGTGCTTTTTGTTTCCAAAATTGATATAACATATTATATATGATTGATAGGATGCACCTATCAAATGGAAAATGCTAAAGATCCTGCAGCACTCTCCATCTGGCCTCCTAAATGTAGAAAAAATGAGCATGTTTGCATCTCTCTCTCTTTTGCCCTCAGCAACAACAACAACAACAATAACAGTGAAGTGAAGGCAAACGTCACCAGCATGCATTCATATCCAGGATTAAGACAGTTTAAGGCCATTCAGTGAGTCAGCAGAGGGACACACTGTGTTCCATTCTCACTCATTTATCACTTACAAATTAGTCACATGTCTTTTTGTGTTGCTTTCAGAACAAACAAATGTCAGAAACTCATTTCTAAAGAGGCAGCATGACTCAGTTGTGGTGTGTAATCCTCCGCCTGTCTGTGTTTGTGTGTTGATGTTGAGCCCAACAGCCGCATCCATGTGACTGACGGTAATCTCCAGGCTGCCCTGATTTGCATTCCCACAGCTGGTTGGGAAACATCGTGTTGGTCCAGTGAGGATGTGCGAGGCTCACTGTGCAACGGGAGCTCCCAGATGTTAGCGCTGCTTTTTGTATATTCCTGCCTCCACGAATTTCTACAAGGAAAATATAATTATTGATTTTTATTTTATTCTTGGTTTGTTTTAACCAGACCAAGATTCACTAAAATACAATAACTTAGTTCCTCTGTTTGGAGATTAGAATAAAAAGCTCAACCGTAAATTCCTTTATAAATTTGAAGTGATCTAATCTTTGAAAACTTTCGGCGTGGTGTCTGCTTGCAACGCGGCACTGAGTCAAGGTCACCGTTTGCTGCAAATAAATTACATTTCCGGCTCTCCTTCGCTTTTCGGAGCCCCCCAGGGATCTATTTTGGGTCTCTTTTTGATTCGCTATATCTATGCTACCTCCTTGGAAAACCACCGATGGCTGGATAGACAATTATATGTCCTGTTAAAGCTGGAAGTAGCAGGACAATGTCCACAAAGTGAAGTGAAGTCGACGTTTTAATTGTAGTTCTGTGCCCTCTTGTGGTTTAATCAATATTCATTTAAATGCTGCATAGAAGTAGCAGACTGTGATGAAGATGTCCTCTGATTGATTTTTAAAATGTCAATATTCGCACTATAGTGTCACATTAATAAAATGAACAGTATTATCATATATTATGAATTACCTGGTTCATAAATTTAACCTTTCATATTATCATATCTGACAAGTTCACTCATTAACCTAGAATGATCCAAACAAGTTTAATTATTTGCCCCTGATTTTCCATTTCCTCTCCTCTCCTCTCCTCTCCTCTCCTCTCCTCCTCTGCCCTGGTCAGTATTAATCCATCAGGCCTGTTTAACCAGGCTGGAGCTGATCCTCTTGGTAAATACACCAGCGCTAAATGGCTTTCAATCATTAGCACCAAGTATCTCTGGCTGTACTAATAGGCTTAGGAGCAGTTCTCCCTCTCTCTCTGTCGAGACCCTCTATTTCCATGTAACGGCTGCTTGCTCAGGTTCTGGCAGCCACTATGTGCACATTAGTGTCTGTCGCCCTGCATTAGCATGAATATGCTATCTATCTCACTCTGTGTGCTGGGAAGGAAAGAGCCATTCCACCTCTTAGGGGGGGGGGGGACTAGAAACTAAATGAATTGGCTTTTAAACTGTGGCGCAGAATCAATACCAACCGACCGATTAGTGTGACAAAATTGAATTAGGAAAGCCCTGCTTTCAAATCAGGACATGCATTTAACTTTATGTCCATGTTTTAGGGCTCTCTGACATCCCGTTCAATCTTTATCATTCAAAAAAATTATACGTAGTTCTCTTTTTATTTTACCTTATATTTAATGACTTTTCCTAATTTGATGGTTACAATTGATTAAGCATACAATTATATATATTTTCAATATGCTGAACACATTTTTAACTCGTTGGTGACCTACTCCTCCCACCTATGACTGTTTCTCTAATGTTCTGCAGCAGCTCGGCTCATTTAGTGACTTTGTTTCCACCGTAGTGAAGATCAAACGGTTCAAAGGGCTCCATGGTTCTCCTCTCGTTGTTCCTTCACTTCCTGCTTCAATCCTAACGATGGATGTTCCTCTCCTCCAGACCAGATGTGTCTCCGTCTTCACATCTTCACACCCTTTAATGCCCAGTCTATCATATTTGATCATTTTGGCCTTTCAGGATTTTGAGAATTCTACATCATAAGATTCTAATAATTAACGAATTCTAAAGATTGACATGATGGTGGCGCTAGAGGACAGGCCAAGGTTTCATTATCAAGGGGTTATTTATGTATTCAGAAGTCCCTAACACAAAAATATGGTCAACAATGTCTGTAAACAGTTTTCTGGATATACCAGATCAGACAGTGTTAGTAATATTTAAGGACAACAGGAAGGTTAAATGTGGGCATTGCTCTCGCCCAATACAGGAACAGAGGATATTGTTATAAAAGGATACATTAATTGCATAAAAAATAAAATAAAAATGCTTTGTTAGGGTTCTGATATGCGGTGTGTGTTGTCGCCCCCTTATGGACAAAGGAAGGTGTTACAACTTCAATATATTTGTTGAAGTTCAGCTCGTCTTAGATAACTGTGGCAATATTTTCAAATGTTCCTGTGAATCCTTAAAGCAGTAGCTCTGCTCATCTCTGCATGTGTGTGCACGAGAGTGTGCATGTCCAGGTGGGTGGTATTAGGTTGCCTAGGAAGCAACCTAATTCTTCACCTAACACCTTGACCTCTCTCATCGGTGACCCGGGGAGACAGAGGGAAGGGAGCCCCTGATCCGTGTGGTTCAGATATTGTCTTTGAAAGCACGAGAAGGTCATTTCTGGCCTTTGCCACAGATCTCAGAGTGATGCAGCCCGTCGTTCACCCCACGCACACGGAGTCTCGGAGATGAGTCATGGTTTCTGGCGATGGGCTCTCCTGATACCGCGTGGCAGCTGTTGCATTGCAGCCACCCACAGAGCACCTGACCCCCCCTGCATCTCACAAAGTTCTCGCTTCAGTAAGATACGAAGGTGTGTGTGTGTGTGCGCGTGTGTGTGGAGTGGTCCGTCTGCGCTTCTTCTGCTTTTCAGATCCGCTCCATTTCTACCAGGACAAGCAGCTGCATGAAAATGCAAACGCTCACCCCCCCTCCATCATTCTGACACACACTAACACACGTATTCCAGGGCGTTCGGTTCAGGAGGTATAGACGAAGCCCACAGTTTGGGCACTTGCACTGACAGATTTTTTGGGATTTTCCTGTAAAATACGATCAAAGGAAGTAGTACTGCAGTAGTACTACAGTAGTACTGCATGGTGGCACTGTATCTGCAGAGACCTCACCTTCCTGTTTGGGATTTTTCCAATGAAAGACATTTGATTGATTAAATACAATCGTTTTTGGCTGGCGGCGTCCGTTCCCAAAGAATCATTTATCAATGATGAAATCTGGACAGTATTCCTTGAATTAATTAATTGCATGCTGGGATATGTTCAAATGCTCGGCGCCGATTCATCTGATACATTTTGCGAAGAATGACAGGCCTTTGATCTGCGTGTTGCCCTCTCAGCTACACGACTTTAATGGGCCTGACATCATGTAAGCCGCAGCAGGTGTGTGTGTGTGTGTGCGTGTGCGTGTGCATGCGTGTGCGTGCGTGTGCGTAGACGGACAGGGAGTTGTTGGTACCTGTATGATGGTATGCCTCTAATCCATGTTTGTTCTGCTCCAGCACTGGGAGAGAATGCCACACACGCACACACACACACACACACACACACACGCACACACGCACACGCACACGCACACGCACACGCACACGCACACGCACACGCACACCTCTGCATTCATGGTGCACAGAGACTCAGAAGCAGTTCCGACCTCCTGTTTGTGCAGAGGTGGATAGTTGAGCATCAGAATCGGTGATAGTGACCTGGCTTGGATGAACGTGGATCACACGCACACACATTTGGATGAAGTTTCTGGCTTCTATAAATCGGATGAAAGTTTCTTTTTTTGCATTAAATGAAACAAAAATAATCACATCGTTTGCTCAAACGCATGCTTTCGTTGTTGCCTATTAAATCAGTCTCCTCTGTACTCCTGCTAACCTTCCACTGATTAAGCTTGACTCTGATGGCTGTGAATTGAGATGGACGCACCAGTCAGTCAGTCAGTATGGGCTAATCCAAAAGAGGAGCTGCCAAGGAGGGGGGGGGGAATGGACCACCAACATCGTCTAAAAGTGTGTGTGCAACAGGGAGGCCTTATCGCCTCACGGCTTTGATATGCGTGAGCTTGAGCTGAAGTGGAAAGATTTCCACAGTTCGTTTCACAACTTCTCATATCTGCACTGACTGGAGTAATGCCTGATTCTGCTATTAGACTGTCACTGCTACTGTGTGTGTGTGTGTGTGTGTGTGTGTGGTTATTTAGTGATGTATGGAACTGAAGCAGGTCAGAATGTAACGCTGCTACTGCTGAAACGTGATTTCACTTTGTTTCGCTCAGGAAGAGAAAATCTCCGGATGTGAAGGTTAGATTGAAAAAAGATGCTAAAGCAGAACGGGACTTGTCGCCTGTCTGCTACATACGGAGTCAGGTGTGTGTTTGCAGGCCGGCAGACCGGCAGACCGGCATGTTTATCTGGAACCTCCATCGGGCACAGACCAAACATCTGCCATCCCTGTTTCCCTCTTTTCTCTCCACCCATGTCTTCTCTTCTGAAGAGGAGGCATGCCGCTGAACACCTACATCTATCAAAGCCAAGCAGGAGAGCGAGGTTACGGGGGCTGTGTATGCATGTGTGTGTGTGTGTGTGTGTGTGGCCTGCTTGTGCCGGAGTCTTTCAGGTGTCACCTCTTTGTGTAAATACCATATTATCTCCAAGCCGTTTGCTGTGATTGCTCGACCGTGCGTTCGTATGGTGATGAATGAACTATCGCCTGCACGCACGCCTGACAGGCTCTGCTGCAGGCAGCCAGCATTTCCTTCCTCAAGCAAAACTCCTCCATTTTCTCGCGCCAGGAAGCTGCTGTAGTCCCCGCTGAGTCGTTTTACACTTTTTGTCCATGTATGTTACATCTGCATCATCTGTTCTAAATTTTATTGATTGGACATTTAAATTCTTATTTTCAAGGAGTTGCACGATTACAGGTGACTTTCTTGAAGGTGAAACGTCAATTAAAATAAAATATTTTGTTCCCATTGGTTTATATTTAGTGTTTTTTCTTGAAATGGAATTAATTGTATCACATACAAAGATTCATAAAACCACAAAAAGTTTGCTTTTATTTCACCAAACTCTTCCAGAATGACGCATCAATTAAATCATTAATTGTTAATGATTACAGCATGTGATGACACTGCAGTCCATGACCTCACTTCATTAGACAAGATAGTTATAGATGCAAACTTTTAAACATTTAAAAAATCAACTGAATTTTGGTTGTTGTGGGGATCCACGTATTCTCCTTTCGACCACTAGATGGCGACAGCAGCTCAGCGAACAGCGTCTCTTCCGCACTTCCACCTGCGGTGGCATTTATCTCCCTGCTGTCTTCATCATGCCTTCATGACCTGCTGACACTCACGGGTAAGGATGTGAGTGATAACACCTTTAAAAGACAAAATCCAGAGAGGCTTTTAAACCCGAAGCAGCTAAACGTGGTTTGTTTGGTACTTATATCAAGAAATAAAACGCACAAAGTGTTGAGACTACTTTAGAAATAGACCCAGACACACAATAAAGGAAGGCTCTTCAAGTCACTTGGCTTTTATTTGTGTGTGTGTGTGTGTGTACGTGTGTACGTGTGTGTGCGCGCACGTGTGTGATTGCAGTTACAGCATTTCCCATTTGAAGCTGCTTACCTGAAAGTCTCGGCTCTCTTTATACTGGTTTGAAATCCACTAGAGATTCTGTTTGCCTGACATGGACGCACACACACACACACACACACACACACACACACACGCACACCCATCTACACACCTGCGTGACCCAGCAATACACCTGAATCTACCAGACCTTCCTGCCTCGCCTTTTTCAGGTCGGCTAAATATTTGCCTCCAAAAGGCTTCAAAGACTTTTGCTGCATTTTTTTTATTCCAACCATTGTTTCTTAAAAACTGTTTGTACAGAAGAACATGTTGACTCTCATGCTTTACAAAGCGAGCCGACGCCGCTAAAAGGCCGGTCATTGTCCCGTTTTAGGCGTAACGATGAAGGTGCGGGATCTACTTCCTGTCGAACCCAAGCCAGGTGCGTCTGCGGCTCAATGGCGTCGGATTCGGCGTTGGAGGAGGGTGGACTTCATTTTTGGTTGACACACATCAAACTCTACTGAGGTAAAACAAAAATATTTTCTTATTTATTGGATTTTATTTGTCCAAAGTAAAAGCACAAACGGGAAATACGAGTTGCGTTCCTCCACTGTGAAAACCCACAAACACTTGTTTGCGTGGCATTTTTCTGTTTCCACAAACCCTGTTTCTTATTTGCATACTGTAAAGAGGATTTTGCTTCTGTATGCGTGGATCCCTTCAAAATAAAAGCCCAAACCAACCACAGGGTGGCTCGTCCGTAGCAGAACTGCCAACCTTCCAATCCATCTTCAGACAAAAGTAATTCTAGGCGGAAGGTTCACGCGGGAATCGATCCAGACCTGTCATGATCAGCATGGCCACGCCACGCGGAACAGTGTCGTAGAACCAGAACCCAAGAGCCCAAATCAATGAGCTTAAGGAAGCTGAAATGCTGATGGGAACACAGCAGTTTGGTTCTGATCCTAAACTGAACACACGGAGGGATGTTGGATCTGAATTACAGAGATTGAAGATGCTTTCGTGATCTGGAGCGAGAAACGTCTCCCTCCGCGCCTGTCTGTCTCTCTCTTCACCCGTCTTACCCACGTCTCACTCCAGCTCTGCTATCAATGGGAGCGCTCACTTTGTTTTGCTTGATAAATATGATGGTTGTGTGTGTGTGTGTGTGTGTGTGTGTGCGTGTCAAACGGAGTCCAACAGTCCACTCCAATGCATGAGTGGCTTGGAGTTTTGCCAATATGTAAAACCTAGCAACAAGATTTGACTTGGCCCGCAGAGAGCGAGAGAGAGAGAGAGAGAGAGCGAGCGAGCGAGAGCTGGCATATATCCAGTGTGAGCATATGGATCTTTGTGTGTTCGTTTTGGACCATTTAGTCATTCTGTCACTCCAACTGGACTACTTAGTGAATTGGTGCTACTTCTGGTTCAGAATTACGCACACACACACACACACACACACACACGCACACACACACACACACACACACACACACACACACACACACACACACACACACACACACACACACACACACACACCTACACACGCACACACACACACACACGCACACACACACACACACATCTGCGAGCCGAGACTTGACTCGACTGCTTTACAGTCTGTTGCTGTTCACATGGCCTGAATGAATTGAATGGAGAACCTTTTCCAATCAATCCTTTTAACCAGCATGTGTGATCTCTGGCTCACGAGGAAGTCAGGCCAGTTTTCAGCCTCTGGGGCCTTTCTTGACCATCGGCGCTGGATTGGCCGGGGGGGGGGGCGTTGATTTCCATCCATGTCTGTATAAAACAACATGTTGGTTTGATTTTAAGGCCGCTGTACTTCTTGTTTTTTGGCTTCTGTCTCTGATGTTATGCTCCTGGCAGGAAGGGAAATCAAAATCTAGATGTGAAAATAAAGGTTCAGCGTCACCGTCCCTTCGTCTGCCGGACCGAACCGGACTTAGAACAGAACTTCTAGTCGGTAGCGTGTCAAGCAACCCCCCCAGGGTTCCTAGACCGGCTTCGAACCTCTGAAAGAATTAAACCATTTATAAATTAGCCCCGTTCAGAAATACTTTAAATCTGTCATGCTCTAACGGGGTGTCACATTCCCTCAGATTACCATCATTACAGTAATTAATGCTTTAATTTCTGGGTGTGTTTTGAAATGAAACCCAAAGTGCTGTGATGTTAATGTAATATGGGACTAATGTGGTGTGGAACATTTAGTAATCTGGTTCCCACATGCCTCAGATCTGCCAAATGGGCTTTCATCTGCTTGTAATACAGTTCAGAGCCGGAGCTACAGGCAGTCGGGAGGAAAAGTGTTGAGCCGTTTTATTATTCCTGACGCTCTTGAGGGAATAAGTGAATAACTTTCCTTTCTCGGTTACACTTTGGCACCTAACGCGTGTTACACCTGGCCTTTATTCCGCCTCACACGAACGCTTCTTTCCGCTTCCTGTCTGCGCTATTCTCCATATTCCTAAACCATTTAGCACAATATTAGTTTACTTCCATAAACTTCAATAGATTGCTATTTATACATTTAATTTTGATTGAACTCATATTAAAGTTACAGCAAGGGCTAAATTAACAGCCCTTGAGAAATAATTCTTTGCACATTTCTATAACACAAATGATTTATTTTTTCAAATGGAAACTGAAATTCATGCAGAAGAAAAAAAATAAATCTTATCCACTTATGTTTGTGTTTTTTAAAGGGTTGCAGCAGTCGGATCAACACAAACTGTAGCGTGACGTCAGTCTTAGATATTGACCCTTGTTTGATTTGGATCCAGGGGCGGGGCCATGGGGGCATGGAATCTGATTGGACACAGAGACACCTGTTTATGTGAGCGTGTAGAAGACACAGTTAATGCAGCTGTAGCTTCATGTGTGTGTGAATTAGCAGTCAGTTTAGTACACAAGTGTTTACAACCGCCAGGAATTTCCTGTACGTAGCAAGAGGGTGTTAGTCAGGGGTAATCGAACGCAGTGTGTGTGTGTGTGTGTGGGTGTGGGTGGTTTCAGGCGAACTGTGACGTTGTGATTTCAACCAACCTAAAGTTGTGAAACTCCAGGATATGGAATTAAGACGTTATCCCTGTTCCTCGTGAAAATATTACATTTCAAAATAAAGTAAATCAAAAGCATGAAGAATCGAGAACAAATGTTTATAACAATAAGCAGGTTTAGACTTGGAAACCCTCATCGGAGACAAATCCTGAAATTCAACTTGTAACCATGGAAACAAAGCTCAAACTATTTCAGGATCTGAACATTTAAGAGACTCGACCCAGGGATCGGCCAACGGGTCGAGTCGAGTCTCACTAAAGGAAAGTTTGATTAAAACCTGGACTGAACAGTGACAAAGGAAACGACGCTTCAACGATCCTTTGGAAAATCAGGAATGTCAGTCTGGACCTCAGAGACTTGTTTTATTTTTATTTCTTTATTGCAGAGAGAGTTGTGAATTCATTCATTCAAATTCTTACATTCCGATTTCTCTTTGACTCGGGAAACGTCCAAATTGAAGAACGTATAACTATTCCACGAAAGGTGAAGGAAATGATTCTCTTCTTTCTGTCATTGTGATCGAAAGTCACTCTTTAGTCTAGTTCACACACACGTGCGCGCACGCACACACACACACACGTGCGCGCACGCACACCCACACACACGCACACCCACACACACACACACACTGATTAATGGTATCTAATTAGCAATGGTAATGACCAGGTGTCTGAGAACCAGCCAGCTTCTTAGAGCATGAGGGGCCAAAGGGGGAAGGAGTGTGTGTGTGTGTGTGTGCGTGTGTGTGTGTGTTATATGTTGTGTGGCATTCATGGAGGCTCCCAGTTCCCAGAAAATCTATTCCCACTGCCTGTCTCACTCTCCCTCGCTCCAAAGTGCGCGCACACGCACACACACACACACACACACACACACACACACAAAACCAAAGGCCAAGATCAATTAAGGTTGTTGTTGTTGGTTTTCGGGTGTTTGTTCGTGAATGGACCGCAGTAGGAAAATAGAACTATTGATTGTCTTCAGTATCTTCAGCTCTAAAGCGACTCGCTCATGGAAGAGATCTGTGATCAGATCTTTATTGATTTAACATTTTAAAACCGGGACCTTTTCATGGCGTCAGCATGTCAGATTAGGATTATGTATGCAAAATTACAAGCCGACCAATGACACGCCGGGAAAAAGGCTGGCCGAAGTCACCCGGAATATTAGTCAACCCTGGAAAGATCAGGATGAGTTGTGTTACAAGCACACCCCATGAAGACATAGATAACACACACTCACACACACACACACACACACACACACACACACACACACACACACACACACACACACACACACACACACACCTGCTGTGTAGGATTTGGTGATAACCAGCAGTCGGTAGGCAGGTGAGAGGGTCAGATGGCAACAGTGGGAAAAGCTGCTATCAACCTCCCCCTGTCCCCCCCCCCCCACACACACACGCACACACACACACACACACACACACACACACACACACACACACACAGGTTTATCACCCTCTCCCGTTCCCACACACTCGCCTTACATCATTACCTGGCTGCAAGATCCAATCAGCCAATCACACCTCCCGGCTGCGGTCAGGTGACTCTATCAGGAAACTTTAGCAGGGGGGATGAAGTTACACCCCCCCTGCTCTGATAACAGCTCTCTCTCTCTCTCTTCTCTGCTCTGCAATTTACAGATTCAGTTTCACCTTTGCTTTTATGCTAAGCTGTCAGATCCCAAAGACTGATGAATCTGTGTGTGTGTGAGTGTGCGTGTGTGTGCGTGTGTGTGTGTGTGCGTGTGTGTGTTGGCTGTAGGAGCGCCGTATTTAACACTCGGACATGTCAGAACAAACAACAGATGAACCTTTTCCTTTCTTTCCTTGGAGAAGGCGGAGCCTCTTCCTTACAGCGCTGTGTGTTTCTCTGTATTTGCACTTAATATTTATATTTGTATCATTTCTATCTGATTCATTAACGCTGATCTTAAATTCAGTCAAATCGAATCTACGAAGGAAGGAGCGAACGAGGATGACACATCCAGGAGCGTCCGGTTAGCACTAGAGGGAGACAGAGAATGGGATTAGGAGCCGAGAGCCTTTCAACTTTCAGATTTTAATCCGGTGAAATATTGCATGGAATAGTGGGAACAGAATCCAGAGCAGAATCTGAATCAGCTTTAGAGTCAGACAGTAAATAAAATATGGAGCAAAGGATGACAAGATGACTTTTAATAGTGTGCTTTTTTAAAATATTGAAGCCATCATTGAAGCTAATTTCAGATTTGTCAGTGATTGTTTTAAATCTGCATCAAAAGAAAACATTTCTGAGACGATAAATCTCGTCTCGAATGTCACGGAAACAGTTACTCATGATAGTTTTGAACAAGAAGAGAAGCATGAAACTGTCCCGTCTTATACGGGAACCCAAAAGCCCAAAAGAATTCACTGTGTATTTTTTTTCCAGTTCAACTAAGTAATTTGGGTATAATATAAGTCTGATTTAGCGTCTTCGTCATCGTCTCAAGGTCAGTAACCTAATATTGATCCGTAATCACGTTTCCTGTCCGGGCCTTGGAGTTGCGGGCGGCGGCGCTGAGAGATTTGTCCGCGAGGTGAAGGTTCTGGTTCAGTGTCAGCTGTGATCTGTTGTCAGTGAGTGACAAGACCCTTCTCCTGTCTCCTTATGTGTAACAGGAGCCCCGTACCTGAGCCTAGCCCTGACCCCGTGACCTCTGACCCCCCCCCCCCCCCCCGTACCGCCAGGTCATTCTCATGCCACACTGACCTGCCGTGAAACCAGAGAGCACCATGGGAGACAGGAAGGACATCAGGATCAAACGGTACAAACTCAAGGATTAAACACTTTTTGATATCTTTAAAAAAAAAAGGTTTTAAAGAAAAAAAAAAAAAGAACGAAAAATGTTCCGACTAAAACTT
The DNA here is from genome assembly GCF_040956055.1 of Brachionichthys hirsutus. Lineage (NCBI taxonomy): Eukaryota > Metazoa > Chordata > Actinopteri > Lophiiformes > Brachionichthyidae > Brachionichthys > Brachionichthys hirsutus. Next base: position 1,434,342 of record NC_090905.1, read on the forward strand.
CGGCACGCTTTGTGACTCCATGTCTTTAGAATATTTATTGTCACATAAAGCCCAAGGATGCCGGTGAATGATTTATCAAAATCAGATTCAGGAATGAATTCATTCGGTCTTCGTACATTTTTATTTTTTGTACTGTGGCATTGGAGTCTGATCGAAACGATTGGCTGAGAGAAACTTTCGACATCCATTCCTGTTATTTTATCGACCTTGAACGCTCTTAAAAAAAACATGTTTATAAATGTGTGCTTTTCTGTGCTTTGGAATTTCTTTATTTACTGTCATAATACTTCAAAATGAAATATTTCTGTTTCTTCCAACAGAAATCTACACTTCATATAAAGTTATTATATTATATACTATATATGTATTGCTTATAGTTACCTATACATGCAGAATATTTCCAGTTTGTTCAGGATGAACATGAGATTTGTAAACTTGAAAATTGAAGATCCGCATCGTGGAATCTTCTGGGAGTTGGGGGGGGGGGGGGGTTAGCTGGTTAGCTGTTAGCGCTGTCGAATCCGTCTTTGTCTGTGCGTCAGGAAAAGAGAGCGCAGCAGAGCATCAAGGCTTCGTCTGCCACTCAGATTCCTGTCAGGAAGTTTAATTAGAGCTCGGACACCTGACGAGGAACGCCTGCATGTTCGCTCGGTTCCGTTTGTCACAGACATTTTCACTTTTTAATTAAGCTTCATCCCGACCCTGAAACCAGCCTCAACTATCAGACGACATTCACATCGATGATAAGGCCGCTGGTGTTTCATTACATCTTCCATCTGAGGTTTGGCATAAAAATTTTTTTTTCTCAGTATTTAAATACTTAAATGCATCATTGAAACGTGCATAAAAAGAGTTTTCGGCCAATCAGGTGGCTCTAAATCCAGCTGAGTTACTCCAATGTGTCAGGCTGAATGACTAAATCAGAATTAAACAGAAATAACCTTTGGGCGTCACAGGATGTTCACTGGGGGTGTGGTCATTCTGTGTGTGTGTGTGTGTGTGTGTGTGCTCGTTCCTGTCCCACTGACCTTAATGGAAAGATAACTTGATATTAACTGGACCGCTTCCGCTTTCTCCCCCCCCTCCCCCCCCCCCCCCCCCTCTTTCCAGCTGTACCTGCTTTCCGCCGGTTCGATCCCACCTTTGTCTCTCTGTAACCAATATGACACATAAAAAGGCTTTCGACAATAGAATTGGTGCTAACTCCGAATTAGGCTTCACCTGATACCGAGGCTTCGCTCAGGAGCCCCGGGGTGCGTGTTGAGGGGAGGCGGTGGAGGAGGCAACCGCAGCTCATTTCTCTTTTTCATGTGGCTTCCTCTCTTGTTAAGGAGCTACCAGCCTCCCTTCTTCAGGAGTCGTGCGATTGTTATTCCCCTCAGCTGGATCTTTTATCTGTCAGGAGGAAGAGTTTAATACTGGGACCCCGGGGGTTAATAATAGGTTTGACCTCACAGATAAACCTGTGCGTGTCTTTACCTCTGTGTGTGTTAAAGGTGTTTTTTTTGGGGGGGGGGGGCTGACCTCCTCCACTCTTTATTGATAGTCCTGTGTAATAAGTTGTTTTATAGATAATACCAATTGCCTTCGACCGGAGCGGCGGCGCGATAAGCTTCCAAACAGTCTGCGGCTCTACTTGTTCACGCGTTAATGTTATCATTACGGCTGGATATCATTAAGCAGATACCCCCTCGTAGGCGCAGGCTAACACAGATAGCGCTTCCTGTCCGTCACATCAGTAATCTTCATGTCCCGGCCTTCAGCCGACAGATTCCTGCTGCTCCGGCGAATCAAAAGGAGAAAGAGCCGAAGTGATTTTGGTGTCGTGTGTAAAAGACATCACGTCACGGATTTTGGTGCTTTCATGGACTTTTAAAAAGTCTTAATTTAACCTGCACTGATTATTTATTTATTTTTTAACCTTTTATTTCTCGCGTCTTGAACTGCTGTGAAGTTTCCTGTTTCCTCCATGGACAAAGAAAAACAACTTCTCCTTGCACCAAACAGCACATTTAATCACGAGGACGAGTTTCAAACGACCCGACGGCAGGACTGGAAAATAAAGTCATCAAAATGAAAATGAAAGGCCCCTGTCAACGACAAACCTTTGATGGTTAACGTACGCGTGGGTTCAATAGAACAAGATGCGAAGTCGGGGAATCACAACAACGGGATAATAATGTGAGGACGGATTTACGCTGCTGGTGAGGATTAAACACCAAAGAGTGCCTGGTTAGACTGCAGCTTCTTTACGATGTGCAAATATCATTAATTACAGTCGATGACATTTAATGACCAGTTTGGGCAAAGAAAAATAACAACATCAGCAGAATGTGAGAAATCAGAACTCACTCGTGGCTCTTGGAATAATTTGGGTTTTATCTTCCCTCGTGCGGGTCGCAGACAGACAAGTAGGCAAATAAAGTTTGCTGCTGTTTGTCGTGGCCCCGACTTTCATTAATGAGATGCCAAGAAATAAATCACAGGATTTCAAGTGTGTACATGCTTCTGTGTTGACACTGAGGTGGAGCGCTGAATCCTGTCCAACAGCGATAACGCTTATGATGACAGGGCTGCGTTAGCCCACCTGACACACACACACACACACACACATGGATGGATGGGGAGGGACGGGGGGTGTGTGAGAACATGCTCTGAGAAGCCTCAGCTTGGCGGGTGACACTAAATCCCATTGAGGGCAACAAACACACTGAGGCAGGAGATGCAGAGAGGAGACATATAGGAGGAGGAGGAGGAGGATGAGGAAGGAGGAGACCTGGCATCTCACGAGACACATGCTTGGCTGTCATCTCCTCACCGAGGAAGAGGAAGAGGAAGAGTAAACCCTGCTCATTCAGGATGATGTAATTGTAATTGGGGCTTTAGATCAAATACACAAAACTTGCACATTGTGACTGATGAAGAGGAGTGGAGTAAAAAGAGATGAAGAGATACACCCGATTCTGGCTTTAACCGTCATTCTCCATATGGACCAGACACACATATTGACAATCGGTAAAGCAGCAACGCGTTGATCGCTCCCTGCATGTAGGATCAGCTGTGAGAGGCGACGGCTGTCGGGCCGGCTCCCTCCTGAATAATTGATCTGCAACGGGCCGCCCCGTCATCGGGAGCATCCGAATCCAGGAGCCTCATGCGCGTGTCTGGGATCGTGTATACGACAGGCCGCCTGCTGTGAGCACGCATATCGTTAAATGGTCTCTCTTTGTGACAGGCGTGTTAAAGTTTAATTAAAGATGAACTGATTTGATCTGATTCTGATTTTGGAGAAGTGGCATCTGCTCAGAAAAAGAAGAGGGCGAGACACAGATCTCCATTTGGGATGCGGCACCAGTGTGCATAGTGACTGATGTTGTTGCCACAGCAACCGACGCCCATGTTCATATTGGTCCTCTTGGATCACTTGCGAATATCGATGTGGATTCGAGTATCCATAATAGAGATCGGATGAAACTAATCGGTTCTGGGTGCAGTCTGATCACGGAGGCCGCGTTCACAGCCGCCACCGCCTGCGGCTGCTGGCGTGCCTTTAAACGCACTTCAATGCAGTGTTTCCAAACGAATCCTCTGCTGATCATTAAGTGATAAATATCATAATTCTTCCACTTGAAAATATAAAAGCAATTAGCTTGTTGTAATGGATGCGGATCGGAGCCTTGAGCAGTGACAGCGCCAGCTACGAGATTGATTGGAGGAAGCGGAGTAACCGCACCGACTTTGTGCCAATAACATCAAAAGGCGGAGGAAGTCGTAGAGTCACATTTGAATTCATCGTTCTACTTCTCTGTCAGATAATCTGTCAATTACAGGAACTATTTTTCTCCCTCTGAGTTGCTCTTTCCTTCGTTCGCCTCCGTGCCAAATCTTTGATGTTAATTTGACAAGTGGGATTACCAAACGCGCTTCCCACCGTTCATCCTAATGAAACTGGATCTATATTGGGCTCCTAAAATGGTCTGTGTGGAGCGTTAGCGCCACTATTATATAGGATGGATGAGAGACGGATGGGCGGAGCCAACGAGGAGGCGAAGGAGTGGAGGAAGTGTCTTGCTATAATTGTTAGTTGTAATTAAGATAATCCAACCCGAGCTATAGAGGCTATTATGATTTATCCTGGATTAAAAGACATGCCAAGGCTAATTGATCTCTGGTATCCATAGCAACACAGTCCCAGTGGGACCTGAAAGGGAATGTAGCGGTGCGCTAAAGGTGGCCAAAAGTACATGGACACCCAAATATGAACACACACTTCTCTAGATTAGACTCAAAGCGTGCAGTCAGGATTTCTGCAGGAACCTCGAACCCTTCTTGGTGACCCAAACAAACAGAAGTTCATGTCACGTCGCAGCCTGACTTTAAAACGAGGTAATGCTCTTTAGCCCCTGAAGCTACGTCCTGCAGGGATGTGTAGGACTGAGACACTACGAAGCGCACCAAAAAATACAAACTCACAAAGTTCTGGGTCAACCCAGGGATCTGTCTCTCGCTCGCCCTGCTGTGATCTATGTCTCTTTGCCTCGGGGGAAACCCAATCATCAGTCAGTGGATCCACCCATCCGTCCCTCCGTCGTTCCTCGGGGCCCCTCGGGGCGCTCCTAAACCCAGAACTCTGCACCATCCTCGGGTTGAAACCCGGCCGCTCGCCCCCTCTCCCCTCCCCGGAGTCTCCGTGGAGCCGCTGGCTTCGACTCGCCTTACAGGGCGTCGATTCAGCCTGAAATCAAACCCTGGTGAGAGAACACCGGCCTGGACGGGCAGACGGACAGACGGATGGGCAGACAGCGAGGCCGGGATGAACGGACGCATCCAGGCCAGGCTGAGGGAACAAGGAGAACTCCGTAGGGATGAGTGGAGATGAATAGAGGTTGGAAGTGTGTCAGTGTTTGTCAGTTTGCAACCCTTCCCAAACTCAATCACCCGATTCTCTGAAATCTGTCGTGTCAGCTGTGGGAAAAGAGAGAGAGAGAGAGAGAGAGAAAGAGAGGGATGGGAGAATGGGCTATTTACCAGCTGTTGTTTCAGCAAACACACAAACACAAACACAAACACACACCCCGGAACACTCAACAGGAAGTTATCGATCGATTTTATTTTAATTTATCTATGAATAAAAGAATTGCTGTTTCTTCTCTTCTCTTCTCTTCTCTTCTCGCGTCCATGCTGAAGTTAACATGGAGGGAAATAAACTTTGAAGCTCTGCGGCCTGCAGGCACGAGGGTAAAAATGAGAGGAGAGGAAACGACAGCAAGAGGAAGAGGAGAGCGAGGAAGAGACGGGATGTTTCTGAGCAACCATCAGGTGAATTTTACACAAATTTCTGAAAAGTGGCAGAAAGTAAAAAGCAAATTATTCGCGCTGCTGTTGGGTGGAGGTCGAGTCGATGAGAACAAATTGGTCGGATAAAAGAAAAGTAGAAACAGAGAGAAGCCATCATTTATTCTCCCTTTCGCTAAATCGGACCCCCAGCAGCTCTTCTGCCCCGATCTGTCTACGCAGCCTCGGCTGAAATCTTCCAGCTCCAGCCGTATTGGATTTCCAGACATTAGCGACCCCCAAGGTGGCTCCGAGTCCGTTGCCCTTTGAAGCTTCGGCGGTGCTGCTCCGGCTCATTTGGTAACAGGTTGGGAATGGGCCGCTGGCGAAAAATGAGACCCTGGTCGCCTTGGAAACGGATCCTGCACCCAACTTCTCAACGAGACCGTGCAGCGACATTTAGCCGGTTTCTCACCGGTGAGACACGGAGGGATGGCGGCGATGTTTGCGTCTTTTAAACGCAACACGATTTTAATCACTTTAAAATTGAGATTTTACTCAAAGAGGGGGGGAAAAAAATCAGCTCACGACTTGAATTTGGAAGCTCATCAAGATATTCTGTTACCCTGTGGCTCTGAATCTGGCCCCAGGCCCATTCTGGGTCCTGACCCGGAGTCCAAGCGGCCCGGCGAGGACAATTGGCTTCGGTGTAATGAGTTTATGTTCACAGCGATACCTGGTCGTTACTGCGTCATGTTGGCGAAGTAAAAGAGGCGTTTAATGCAAAAAAGGCTTCTGCCAACAGGTATCAGCTTTACTGCAGCTGCAGGCCGAATGGCCCCGAGGCATCCTGGGACATGTAGTAAACAACTCAGTCCAACACACACAATGCGTCTCAACGTCTTTGTTCAGCACAAAGCTTCACAGGAAGCAGCAAAACTTTGCAGCACAGTTTTAGATGCTGTGTTTTTTTTTTATGCATTTATTTCAGCAGCACTTTGAATACCGGAGCTCCTCAGCCCTGGTTAATTAGAGCCGGAGCAGATTATCTGCCGGCTGTGCCATTCAAGACGAGTGAAACTAAAGCAAGTCGTGATCGTAATCAGAATTTTTTTTTTTAAACAGCAAACACATTTTCCCAGCAGTAATCAAAGCGAAGCGAACGTGATGCAAAGTAGTTTACATCTCGGTCTATATGCTCTCCCCTCCCTCGCTCCCTCTCCATCCTTTAGGCCTACCTCACCCCCTGCACGTCTCCCCCTCTGTCTCCCCCTCTGCACCCCTGATTAAGAACACAACCTGTTGTTGTCGCCACTCTTTCCTGATTACTTACTGCTATTTTTTTTATCCCTTCATCATCTTCCTCCTCATTTCCATCTCTTTTTGGCCTAGCTGTTTGCTCAACCATACAGTACGTGTGTGTGTGTGTGTGTTGGGGCTAGCATGGCGAGTTTGATAGCTGTCACCTGATCTCGGTGATGAGGGTTGCTGTAGTGGGGAGAGGAACGGGAGCGAGAGGAGAGTTAGGTTTCTCCGCTGTAATTAGTTTCCCCAGCCTCTAATTATACCAGACGGAATTACAAGCCTGATTGACTGTCATTTAAGCATTTTAATTCATGGAATTACCCTTTTTCTCTTAAAAAAAAAAATGGAGGGAGAGCTGTTTTGACAGGCGGGCGTGTTGGGGATGGAAGCGGCAGAGTGTGGACCCATACCCATACGTACCGGCTCTGACAGAGGTAAACACACTTTGTCAGCGTGAAGCAGAAACATCCAGCGAGTCAAAGTGAATAAAGTAAAGGCACTCGTGGAGTTAGAGTGGATTCATTTCAATCCAGAACCTAATTTATGAGAGATTCCACCTGAGAGATTGAAAAAGCAACAACCCAGAAGGAGTTGCTCTCCTCTTAACCCTGGAAGATGTGTTGTTTTAACCCTCATCTTTAATTCATCCTGCACTCAGAGCGGATTAGAGTCGCCGAGCAGCCACACGGAGCGCCGTTGGGTTCCTCATCTTGTTTTTCCTCTTTCATCATGGACATGAGAGGATGGTTCTCCTTGACTTCTGCTGCTGCTGCTGTGGAACATATTCCAGAACGCCTCTTTTCCTTTCATCACCTGCAGCAGCAAAGCAACGCGGCAGGTTTTCTGCCCGTCTACTCCTGGACTCGAGCTGCTGCACGAAAACACGCTTTAAAAAGCCTCCTTTCAAGTTTAACTGAGCAAAACCTTCACTTGCCAACATTCAGACTTTATTTCAGGGTGAATTCAGCCACACTCGGATCTGTTTGCATCTTCATTTGTGTCAAATCTGGCCCCACTCTGAGCTCAGAACAACCTGTTTGGTCCAAAAGGTCAAAGGTTTCCGTGACGTCCGCTCGTTATTCCTCTTGCAAGAGCGGTTCTGCTCCATGAAGCTCGATGAAGCTGCTCTATTGGCTGATGGACTTTGTACATCTGATATCCAGCTAAAACACACACACACACACACACACGTCCGTAATTCGATCCCGCTCCTCGTATCAGGTGTAATTCCCGTCAGCACGCAGCCGTGATAAACGAGTTTCGGGCCTTGTCTGCCTGCCTGCGTTTCCACACTGAGCTGCTTTTATTGTTTAAAGGGGAACATCACGTCACTTTTCGGTTCGCGAGGCCTTCCTCTCCCTCTCCACCAGGACAGTCGCTCTGCGTTTCCTACGAGTTTGTGCGTCGTTTGTCTTTGTGTCGCCGCTCACGCTGCTGTAGCGACCTGACGACTTGTTAATCCGACTAACTGAGCTCTCATCCCACTTCCTCTTATTTTCTTTTGTTTCCATCCTTCCTCTTCTGTTTTTGTCCAGGACTATTTCTTCCCTCTCCATCCTGTCTTTCTGTAAATCTCTCTCTCTCCTTCTATCTCTCCTTCGGTCTCTCTCTTGTTAACGCTCCCTGCAGACTTTCGCCTCTGATAGAGCGGCAGCCCCTCAACCGATTAACTCTGCAATCCCTTAATAACAATCTCATTCGCTCCATCCCTCCACCCCTCCACCCCTCCCTCTATCTCCCTCTGAAGCCCTCCCGGTTCATTTGACCACTTTATTTCAACATCCCATTCATGGGGCTCAGATCACACAAGGGGCTGTAATGACAGCACATTTATTAATTAATTGCATGTGTAATTGCTAAAATTAAGTTTTGGAAACTTGGTAATGATGTGAGGAATTACAGGGATGGATGCAGGGGACGAGCTTTGAAGACAAGCCCCCTCAAGTTCTTTTGGGGATGGAGGATGGGGGGGAGGCATCGATGGATGGATAGAAAGGGGAAGATAGAAAAAGAAAAGCGAAGAGGGAAGGCTGGGAGAGGAGTAATCCAGGAGGAGAGTTTTGTCTCCGGGCTAATCTTCTCTTCTGAAGTGGTGTCATGGCCGTCACTCCTCTCTTCTCAGTCAGTCTGTTGGTCTGTCCGTTGCGAGGAAGCAAATTCCCCCATTTATTCCGACTGGGCCACTTTAATTAACTTCCTTCCTGAGATAATGGCTAGCTCAGTGGAATCTGCTCATAGCGGGAAAAACTCT